>NW_006399833.1:6778497-6799052 GCF_000299155.1 Elephantulus edwardii
AGTTCTTGATCCATCTTGAAATACACTGTGGTGAGTGACAGGATAGTATCTGTACACATAGAAGGCAGTCCACTGAATACCACTATCATTCAAATTATATGCACCAACAACTAGAGCCAAGGAGGATGAAATAGATGATTTCTACCAACTTGCACTCAGAGATCTATTGAACATACACTCAAGATGCATTAATAATAATAATAAGTGACTAGAATGCAAAAGTTGGAAACAGAGAAGACGCATCAGTAGTTGGAAAACATGGACTCGGTGACAGAAATAAAGCTGGAGATAAAATGATAGAATTTTGTAAATTCAATGATTTGCAAATACTTTTTATAAGAAACACAAACACAGGCTATATACATAGACTTCACCTGATGGTATGCATAGAAATCAAATATATCACATCTATGGAAAGAATCACTAAAGAAGATAAATATCAGCTGTGAAAACCAGGCCAGGAGCTGATTGTGGAACGGACCATCAACTACTCACATGCAAGTTCAAGCTGAAGTTGAATAAAATAAAGTAAAATAAAATCCACAGGAACCAAAATTTTATCTTAGGTCTATCCCACTCAAATTTCAAAACTATCTCAGGAACAGGTTTGAGGCCTTGAACATTAATCAGTGAAGACCAAATGAGCTGTGGGAGGATATCTAGAGTATCATCCATGAGGAATGCAAAAGGTTATTTCAAAGGCAGAGGAGGAAGAAAAGACCAAGATGGATGTCAACTGAGACTCTGAATATTTCCCTAGAGCACCAAGAAGACAAAGCAAAGGGAAGAAATCAAGAAATTAAGGAGCTGAACAGGGCAACTATGGAAGACAAAGAAAGGTATAATAATGAAATATGCAAAGAGCTGGAATCAGAAAATCAAAAGGGCCGAATTCTCTCAGCATTTCTTAAGCTGAAGAAACTGAAAAATTCAAGCCACAAGTGGCAACAGTTAAGGATGTTTTGGGCAGAATATCAAATTATTCAAGAAGCATTAAAAGAAGATGAAAGGAGTACACAGAGTCACTGTACCAAAAGGAATTGGCTGACACAGAAGAAGTTCATGAAACAACGAAAGAGCAAGAGCCTGTGGCAATGAAAGGAGAAGTTCAAGCTGCTCTGAAAGAATTGGCAAAAAAAAGGTTCCAAGAATTGACAGTATAGCAATTGACATATTTCAACAAACAGATGCTACCCTGGGTGAGCTAAGTTGTGCCAAGAAATCTGGAGGACAACCACTTGGCCAACTGACTACAAGAGATCTATATTTGTTCCCATTCCAAAGAAAGGTGACCCGAAAGAGCGTGGAAATTATCGAACAATATCACTATAGCACATGCATCAAGACTGTCCTGAAAATTGTCCAAAAATGACTAGAGCAGTACATTAACAGTGAACTGCCAGATGTGCAAGCTGGGTTTAGTTTATGTTAGATGGATCTTGCCTGAAAGCAGAGAGTGCCAGAAGAATGTCTATCTTTGTTTCATTGACTATGCAAAGGCATTTGACTGTGTGGATCAAAACAAGCTGTGGCTGACTCTGAGAAGAATGGGAATCCCAGAACACTAGATTGTGAATATGCGAAACCTATACTTGGACCAGAAGGCAGTTGTCAAAACAGAGCAAGGGGACATTGTACAGTTCAAAATTGGGAGGGTGTATGCCAGTGATGTAGTCTGTCTCCATATCTTTTCAGACTATATACAGAACAGATCGTCCAGGAGGCTGAACTGTATGAAGAGGAATGTGGCATCAAGATTGGAGGAAGAGTCATTAACAACCTGCGTTATGCAGATGACATAACCCTGCTTGCTGAAACTGAGGAGGGCCTGAAGTGCTTGCTGCAGAAGATCAAGGTCTGTAATCTTTAATATGGATTGGAGCTCAACATCAAGAAGACAAAGATTCTCATCACTGGGCCAATTGGCAGCATTATGATAGATGGTGAAGTGATTGAGATTGTTAACATCTTCAGTTTGCTTTGCTCTACAGTCAACCCTCTTGGTACCAGCCACCAGGAAATCAAGAGACGAATTGTACTGGGAAAGTCCGCTGTCAGAGACCTTTCCAGAGCACTGAAGAGCTACGACATCTGTCTGGAGACTACGGTGATCTTAATCCAGGCTATAGTCTTTGCAATTGCTTGCTATGCATCAGAGAGCTGGACAATGACTAGGGATTGTAGAAAAGGAATTGATGCCTTTGAGCTGTGGTGCTGGAGAAGAGTGTTGACTATACCATGTACTGCTAGGAGAACAAACAAGTTCATCCTAGAAAGAGTAAAACCAGGCTGCTCCTTGGAGGCAAGGATTCTGAGGCTTCATCTGACATACTTTGGGCATGTTGCAAGGAGGGGACATTATGCTTTGAAGGGCGGAGGGACAGAGGAAGAGAGGGAGACCATTGATGAGATGGATTGATACAGTGAATGGGGTAATGAGGGTAGGTGTGTCAGAGACAGTAAAGTTGGCACAGGATAAAGCAGATTTCAGGGCTGTTGTACACAGGGTCACTATGAGTCGCAAGCAACTTGAAGGCACATTACAACAATAACAACATATTCATAATGCTCCTTAGAAGCAAAGATGGCTCAAGACTTGGTCTCATTCACTTTGGATGTGTTATCAGGAGAGATCAATCCCTGGAGAAAGACATTAATATTTGATACAGTAGAGAGTCAATGAAAAAGAGAGACAGCCTCAAGGACATGGAATGACACAAAACTAACAATGGGCTTAAGAATAGCAGCAGTTGTGAGGCTGCAGGATGGAGCAAGGTTTTGTTTTGTTGTGTACATAGTATGGTCACTTTGACTCAGAAACAACTGACAGTTCCTGAGGACAAGAAAATATCTTCCCTACAAAATGTTACCAGTATTTTAAATGACCAGTAAGTTCACACTTCGGTGGTATTTCCAAACAATAAATTAATATATTCTAAGAAGTGTGCCAGTCAGCCTGTGCTACTAAAAACATTAAAACCATTGGAAAGTCCATGTTCTCCTGCAGAGCTATACCCATAGAACAGAATACATTACATAAGAGAATGAACCCTGAAGTAAGACTGTTTTGGTTAGAACCTCAGATCTACCATTTACTAAGTAAATGGGACAAGTCATAGAAATTCTCTGGGAATTAGTGTCCTCATCTGAAAAACTAGAATAATGCCTGTACTTATTTCGTAGCGTCCAAAGAGTAAGTAATATATGCCAAAGCACTTAATATCTTCCTGGTACATAGTAAATGTACAACATTACTACCACCACCACAATCACAACAGACTGGTATGTGCAATCTTGAGACTGACTATGACAACTCTAGAGAATGAAGTTTAAACTCACATCCACTTCTCTTAAGCCAATCCCAGCTCATGACAGCCCTCCATTGGGTTTCAAGTCTGTAGACCTTTATGAGGGGAGACTGCGTATCCTTCTACTGCAGAATAGCAGATAGATTCAAATTGCCAAATTTTCACATAGCAGCCCAATACATTATAAGCAATGATTTTCTGTACCTATCCATATACATTCAGTGAAGACTTGTTAATACAAATTATTATTCAAATATATTCACCCATTACTAAAGCCAAAATTGAGGACTTCTACCAATTTTTGCAATCTGAAACAGATCAAACATGCAATCAAGAGGCATTAAAAATTGATGACTGAAATGCAAAAGTTAGAAACAAAGAAGAAGGTAGTTGGAAAATATAGAATTGGTGACAAAAAGGAGGTTGGAGATTGAATAACTGAATTTTATACAATCAATAATTTAATCATTGCAAATATCCTTTTAAAAACACACAAAGTAAAATGGCAACTCTACACGTGGACCTTATCTGATGGACTACACAAGAATCAGATTTACTATATCCGTGGGATGTGTCAGTGTTCAATATCAGCAGTCAAAATAAGGCAAAGGGCTGACTGTGGAACAAATCATTAATTACTAATGTTTTAGTTCAAACAGATGTTTAAAAAATTAAATTATTAAGTACAAAAATATGACCTCCAGTTTTTCTCACCTAAATATAAAAACCACCTCAAGAATAGATTTGATGCACTGAACACTAATGATTGAAGACCACATGCATGATGTCCCTCTCCAAGGATTTGTTCCTCCTTGCAACATGCCCAAAATATGTCAGATCCTCAGAATCCTTGCTTCCAAGGAGCAGCCTGGCTTCACCCTCTCTAGGGCAAACCTGTTTGTTCTCCTGGCAATCCATGGTTTATTCAGCACTCTTCTCCAGCACCACAGCTTAAAGGCTTC
Source organism: Elephantulus edwardii (assembly GCF_000299155.1). Lineage (NCBI taxonomy): Eukaryota > Metazoa > Chordata > Mammalia > Macroscelidea > Macroscelididae > Elephantulus > Elephantulus edwardii. The sequence continues at coordinate 6,782,768 of NW_006399833.1, forward strand.
AATCCTCTTTCTATCATCCCTAGTCATTTTTCAGCTCTCTGACACATAGGAAGCAATTGTGAAGACTATGGCCTGGATCAGGCACACCTTAGTCTCCAGACTGACATCATTGCTCTTCAGTACTCTGGAGAGGTCCCTGACAGCCAACTTTCCCAGTGCAATTTGTCTTTTAATTTCCTGGCTGCTGGTACCAAGATTGTGGAGCCAAGCAAACTAAAGCTGTTAACAATCTCAGTCTCTTCATCATCTATCATAATGTTGCAAATCGGTCCAGTGGTAAGAATTTTAGGCAATGAATAAGGTTGACAGAAGAAATATCTATGCCTTTGAGTTGTAGTATTGGAAAAGAGTACTCGATAGCACAGGCACTGCCAAGGGAACAAACAAGTCTGTCTTGGAGGAAGTGAAACAAGCGTGCCCCTTAAACACAAGGATGGTAAACGTTCATCTCACACACTTTGGGTATGTTGTCAGGAGGGGCCAGTCTTTGGAAAAGGACATCATGCTGGGAAAGGTGGAGGGCCAGAGAAACAGAAGAAGACTTCCACTTCCATCAAGATGGATTGGCACAGTGACTATAACAGTGGGCTTGAACATATCAGAGATCATGAGGGCGGCACAGGATAGGACTTGTTCATAGGATTGCTGAGTCATAGTTGACTTAATGGCACCTAACAACATCAACACTGGGTTTAGTACTTCTACACATTTCTATCCAGGACCTCCCTTACCTAGTTCAATATGAGAAAAGGATCCCTGCCTTCAAATAAGCATGCTTTTCTCCACAGAGAAAGGCAACAATAAATGGCGTATGGAAGGAGAAACTCACTGACTGGTCATCATCAGAACCTGGTTGGTAGCTCTCCAGCTTTAATGAGTCAATCATTCCCAAGCATATGGCAAGGTGAATGTGCACAGTCTGGCCTGGGTGAGTAGAGTGCTGTGAGAATTGTAGGTTGCATAAGCCAGGTTAAGGACAATTAAAGGGAAGAGGGAGCTCTCTCTAATTGAGATGGGGGCGGAGTAGCAGGGGAACTGAAACTGAAAACAAATCACCAACATCATAATCGCCCAGTAGCCTTCTAACTTCCACTTCTGATTATAAAGTACTAGGGGAGGTGATTCCAATTTTGCAGATAAAGAAATGAAAACACAAACGGGCTTGGTGACTCACTGCTGGCTCAATTTTTGCTTCCTTTGCACTGTGTTGTTTTTAATAAATGGGTAAAAAATGAGATTTGGGGTTTTATTCTTATATGCCTGCTCTGTCCTGGGAACATCCTACAGACTCTTTACTGCAGTCCTGAAGTACCAAAACACCAAATGGCCTCATTCCTATGACTCCCAACAATTAGCTCAACAGAATCTGCTGGATTGATCAAATCTGTGGCTGTTTTACCGCTCACACTGAATCATCTTTGATTTTAGTTTCAACTGAATTAGCTTTCAGTGATATGGGGGGGAGTGGGGGAAATATATTCAAACAGCTGGAGTTCAACAAGTTAAGACAAGTATTCTGATTCCTTGGATTTTTTCCCCCCTTCACCATGGTTTCCCCGTGTGCTCCTTGATTAACTTGTAGCTCTTGCTGATTGACAGGTATGATGCCTATTTCTGAGGCCTATTTAGATGGCTTGGCCTAGCCCTCAGGCTCTCTGCCTGACCTGAAAGAGGCCTGTCTAATCTGAGATAAACACACTACCCTGTATGTGGTTTCAGAGCTGGAACATTTCAGACGACTGTGAAGGAACCAATGAATGGAGCTACTCATTCTCCAGTTCTACCTTGATTCCTGGGACAGAGGAGCTGTCTAAAGCTTGAATGCCTAGGGCATCTTCCTCATCAATAAGGATACATGTTGCACACAAATTGGAACTATCCCTGCACAGCTATGAGATGTTCAATCACTTCCAACAAAACACAGAAACTTAAAGATAAGGAAGCATAGTACCTAAAGAAATGAAATGTAGTCGTGTGTTCTCTACTCATCTTCTGCAAGTTTTTTATGATTTTTTTTTTAAAAATTACATTGGTTTGCATACAAAGTTCATACACATTGCGTTTCACACTATCCTTCATCCACAATGTGTTTCAAACATTCTCATTCATTATGGCTTTTTTTTTAAAAGAATGAAACACAATTTATTCTAAAAACCTTGTGATAGAAAGTAAAAGGTAAAACTTTACCTTTCACAATAATTTTCAACAAATAGCATTTATCATGTATATTCTCACATTAGCTGTCACATGAATTTTAAAGGGAGCTCTGGTGGTGTAGTCCATAAAGAATTGCTTTGCTAAAACCAAAGGCTCTTAGTTTGAATTCACCAAGGAGGAAATGAGCCATTTTCTCTCATGCGATTGACAGTCTCTGAATACCCACTACTGAGTTGGTTCTGACTAGATGGCAATGAATTTGCATTAAAAGTGACATCTACATATCACAGTTGATAATAGTGAATACTTCCTTGCTCTCTCATTGTGGGCTGATCAAAAGTGGTAGTCCTGAACCTCTGAATCAGCATAAGAAAAATTCTTTGAATTTTAAAAATAGATTTTTAGCACTTAATACTGGGAAAGTCTGCTGTTAGGCACCTTGCCAAAGTACTGAAGAGCAATGGTGTCACTCTGGACACTAAGGTGTGTCTGATACAGCCTATGGTCTTTGCAATACTTGTTATGCATCAGAGAGTTGGACAATGGCTAGGAAGAATAGAAAGAGAATTGATGCCTTTGAGCTGTGGTGCTAGAAAAGAGTATTGAATGTACCATGGACTGCCAAGAAAACAGATTCATCCTAGAGAGGGTTAAACCAAGCTACTCTTTGGAGGCAAGGATTCTGGGGCTTTGTTCTGACATACTTTGGACATGTTGTAAGGAGAGACAGGTCCTTGGAGAGGGACACCATGCTTGGGAGGGTGGAGAGATGGTACAAGAGGGGAAGACCCTCTATGAGGTGGATTGATTCAGTGACTGGGGTAATCAGGATGGGTGTGTCAGAGGCAGTGCAATTGGCACAGGATATAGCAGGGTTTAGGGCTGTTGTACACAGGGTCTTTATAAGTCACAAGCGACCCGATGGCACGTAACAACAACAACAACTATATTTTTTAAAAGGCAAGTTGTTGTTTGCTCTTTTCTTCCTCTGTGTGTGTGCATGCATGAATGTGGGTGGATGAAAGAAGTTAGATGAATAAAATCAATGAAAATTCATTTTTGTTACATTTCATCATGGATAAATACTTTTTTCTGGCCTTCATGACTGCTGATTTCAAGGTCATTTGATTCTATGTGTTTTTCTGCAGTCCAGCATGTGAGTTTGGACATATTGGGTTTTCCATGTTCTTTTATGAAAAGAAGGGCACTCTGAATTCAAAAGCAAATTTTTTTAACAAACTCACAATTCTCACCTGTCTTCGCTTTGAATCTAGGCAAATTATATAGGATACATTCAATAACATTTTCAGATATTTCAAAGCCCTGTGAATGTGCAGTTATGGGACTGCTGGATCTTAGGACCTAAGCAACCAATAGAGGATACATGTCCAACAAAAATAAAAGGATTACAAGCCAAGATGCTAGGTTCCAAAGGAAGTAGTAATAACCTCCTTCTCATCCTTGCAGTGTTAATAAATAAAACAGGGGAAGAAATCAGGAGTTCCACTGGTAATATGAAATAAGAAGTGGATACAAAACGGAATTTTTTCCATTAATTTGTTACTTATTCCAGTTTCATAAAATTCTTGTAAGGAAAAGAACAACTTAAAACAGAAGACTAGTTACATTCCTTTTTTGAGAGCAAAAGAAATCAACAGCAATACATTTCCCTAGTTTAAGCCTAATTATTTGTCTTAAAACAAGAATATTGGACATCTATGCCTGATTTGAAATTTCAGGGTTATTCATTACGTTTTATAAAATCAATCCCCACCTATCATTACTCTGTCTTTCCAGATCCCTACCGGATCTTTCCCATTTCCTTTACCCAGCCCCCTTCCCTCCACTCACCAGATTTTCCAACCTTATGATTTCACACACACCCCCGCCCACCATCACCCTTCTTTTTCCACCCCTATCCCACTTGGATCCCCATACACGTTTTACTAGTTATCATTCTGTTTTTATAATAATGGTCCAATGAAGTATTTATCCTTATGAGACTGAGTTAGTTCACTCACCATAATGTCCTCCAGTCTCTCCCAAGTTAGGTAGTAATTTTTTTTCAAATCGTTGCTCCTGAGCGTTGTGTAGTCATAGTGAATGTACCACAATTTCTCAATTCTTCAGATTGTGATTGGACATTTGGGCTGTTTCCATGTTCTTGCCATTGTGAATAACACCGCTATGAACATTGGTGTGCAAAGCTCCATTTGTGTCTCCATTCTAATTTCCTTGGAGTATATTCCCAGGAGTGGAACAGTTGGCTCACACTGCATTTCTATGGTAGTTTTTTGAGGAAATGCCAAACTACCTTACAGAGTGGTTGAACCATTTTACATTCTCACCAGGAGTGTATGAGAATTCTCTTCTGCACCTTTTGATAAGAAGAATGGGAACTGACAGGCTGGAAGGCTGGGGGAATATAGAATCATGGAGAGCAACTGCACTATAAATTATTTCCCAAGCCCTCAGACCAATAATCGAGCTTCTGGTTACGTGCAGCAATCTTAGAACCTCGAGCCTAATAGCTACCTGGTAGAAAAACAATTTCTTCCTATAAAAAATGGAATCTAAAGCAGTAGATAGAATTTTAAAGGCAATTGCTCAACTTGAAGGCAATCTACAACAACATTAGATCTACACAGAACTTACCGAGATGATCTCTACTGCAATCACCAACTATAGGCAAAATACTGGTAAGTCTGTAGTCCCTCTAGTGCCTACTACACTGCAGCCTGCACTTAAGGTACTTAGCCAGCCCCAGTCTCTTAGTATCTTATTTCTAGGAAGCCGCTCAAAAGAATTCTAACCAGCAATCTCTTGTTGAGTTTGAAAGTCTGTTTTGTAAAGTGTGAAATGATATGCATTCTTCTTGATCTTAATATCCCCTGGGATACCAATTAAAGTGGTGTACTTCTTAAATGTCAATTTATATGAAAGGCTCAAATTGCAACCTTTCATTTTGGAATAGAAGTCTATGAGCCCTGGACCACATATAAAAATTCTCTCTTAAATATATTTCCCTGCTTATATGCTTACCTTGTAGACATCGTGACTGCCAATGATCGCATCGAACAGTGTGTACAGGTCATTCAGAAGATCCACCACCTCAATGGGCTCACTCATGGCTGAGATGGTGGTGAAGCCCACAATATCACTGAAGTACAAGGTGACCAAGTCAAAGCCCTCAGGTTCTACTGTACAACCCCTTTTGAGTGATTCAGCAACAGACCTGAAAAGGAGAAGGAACTATTTCTCAGAGGACACATGCCTTCCTCCATAACACACACCTCTATTAGAAGACAATTTCCCCCAAAGTTACTATCAAGTAAATGATAAGGAATAAAATATCACCAAGCATTAATTGCTTCATTTACTCTACAAATATGCATTAAGTGCCTATAATGAGCCAGATGTTAGTACTAAACAGACTTCATGACATTTTGGCAGCTCCCTTAGCTTCTACTGTGGCCCCTGGGGAAAGTCTCCAGGTGATCGCCTTTTCATGAGACTAGTTTCCCCAATTATTGCCTGATTTATCGCATTATAACATGATAAGGTGCCCCAGAAAATTTGAAAAGTGTAGCAATAGGTGAGTTTTTCAACTAAAGGGAGAGAAAAACTGGAAAAACTACCCTGCTACTTTAAGTGCAAAGAATTGCTTATTAACAACTGACCAACCTCTCAGCCAAGTCATGAAGTGGCATATAGAAAAACCAAGGTACCAAAAACTTAAATGACCAGCAGAATCCACAGGTAGTGGAAAATTAGGAGGTGTGCTCTGCTCCCTTGGTTTTCAATTCTTTTTCTGATTTCAAGGTGTGATTTAAACCTACTGGGGGTACAAAGGGTACTGGACAAGGGGAAGGAGTAGTTAGTTGATGGGTAATATTTTTCTTTTTTTTAATAGAACACATGGTTATAGGGATTCACACTCCTCAGGTGTTCACACATACGGTGGTAGCATCTGCGTTAGGAGCTTTTCCGTTTTCTGTTTTTCAATTTCCAGCTCCTCTGTCCGCTCTCGGATCAAATCTTCCAAGTTGCTGGAATACTGCTCTAACATCCGAAGCATGGAATCAATTATATTTGTCTTCTTCCCCTTATTGAAGGTTTTAAACTAGAAATAAGACAGAATGAATTGAAAGAGCTTACTTACCCCTCCAACTCAGAGAAGATGAAGTACGATTTTTTCAATCACAAATCTGAATCCATTCATAAAATAGAAGTAAGGCATCACCTACCCTGATTGCCACCCTGTTCTTCTCTAAGTTGTTCTTCCCTATTCAGGTTCTTACAAGTCTGTGCAAAGGTACTCTTAAGAAGTCTCCCTTAGGTGTGAAGTGTTGCCATGGGTTAAATTGTGCCCTCTCAAAAGACATGCATATAATGATAAAATGTGGAAGCTATCCAGTGATCCCCCAATGATCTGCTAAACCAAATTAGTGGTGAGAAGATTAAGAGTAGACTGCAACACTCTAAAACCCATCACAAGCCTAACTGGATGGAAAGTAAGTTCTGTAATACTTTTCATCTTACTAGTTTTGTAAGAGAAATTACACTGCAAACACAAAGGTGGTGCCTCTCTAGGGGTTTGGATACACCAGCAGCTCTGCAGGAGAAAGGTGAGTAATCTCCTCTTGAGCAATTTACAGCTTCTGAAAATTTGATAGAGCCCCCGATATGAATGCTTGAGTGGGAGATAAAAGGGCTAGCTGAGAGGGAGGCCCCAGTACCACCAAGAAATAATAGCCAGGGGTAGAGTCCATCCTTTTGTGTAGGCCCTTGTATGAAGAAGCTTCTTGATACAAACGAAAGCCCAGACACACGGAGACCTCCATGGAATGCTGGGCCTACAAACACTGAACTGAAGGGAAAAAGAACTTTCTTTCATTTCAGACAGAAAGAGAGCCTCTCCCTACAGCTGACAGCCTGAATTTGGACTGCTAGCTTGAAAAGCTAAGATTCTCACCACTGGGCAAATCAGCAGCTTCATGACAGACAAAGAAGGGATTGAGATTGTTAACTACTTCAGCTTGCTTGATTTCATAAACAACAGTCTTGGCACGAGCAGTTAGGAAATCAGGTGAATTGCATTGGGAAAGGCTACTGTTAGGGACCTCTCTAGAATACTCTCTAGAGTACTAAAGAGCAACAATGTCATTGTGGATACTAAGGTGTGCCTGATCCAGGCTATGGTCTTCACAATTACTTGCTATACATCCGAGAACTGGACAGCAACCAAAGATGATAGATGTAGTGTTGATACCTTTTAGTTGTGTTGCTGGAGGAGTGTTAAACATACCATGGACTTCCAGGAGAATAAACATATCTGTCCTGGAGAAGGTGAAACCAGACTGCTCCATGGAAGCAAAGATTTTGAAGCTCCGTATCCCATACTTTGGGCACATGGCCAGAAGGGACCAGTCCTTGGAGAGGGACATCATGCTTGGAAGGGTGGAGGGACACACAGGATAGGAAGACCTCGGAGGAGATGGACTGACTCAGTGACTGGAGATGTGGGATTAGGCTGTCTGAGACAATGAGATTGGCTCAGGAAAAGGCAGAGCTAGCTCAGAGCTGATGTACATAGGGTCATGAAGAGTCACAGGCAACTCGATGGCACATAACAACAACAGCAGCCTGCAGAACTATAAGATAATTAATTTCTAAAATCATCGACTTGTGGTATCTGTTCTAGCTGCACTAAATAACTAGTGTTGCAACTGAGTAGCAACCGACTGAGAGCTGTCTCTCCACTGGGTTTTCCAAGGCTGTAAATTGTGCAGGAGGTGACTGTATGTCTTTCTCCTTGAGAGTGACTGGTGGATTCAAACGACCAGAGAGGCAACCTAAATTCCTACAGAGTATGCCATCGAGGCTACTATCATATGAAAGGAACAAAATTTTATCTTTATCTCAGGTCACTTGAAGTTGGGGTAAAGAAAAAGAGGTCTAGGAATGTTTCATCTCCTGAGAATTCGGTTTACCAAATCATTCTTATCTCCAAATTTAGTAGCTGCTGCTACGCCGTTAGATAGTTTTTGGACATTCAAAGCTTATTTCTCTTTTTTAAACAGTCTTTTTTTATCATGATAATATACATAATTCTCCATTTTAACCATTTTTTTAAAGAACACAATTCAGTGGACTTAATTATATTGACTATACAGGAAATAAAAAAATGTATTGCGATGGGAAAGTCTGTGGTTAGGGACCTCTCTAAAGTACTCAAGAGCAACGGTGTCTCTCTGGAGACTAAGGTGTGCCTGATACAGGCCATGGTTTTTGCAATCACTTGTTATGCATCAGAGAGTTGGACAATGACTAGGGAGGACAGAAGGAGAATTAATGCCTTTGAGCTGTGGTGCTGGAGAAGAGTATTGAATGTACCATGGACTGCCAAGAAAACAAACAGATTCATCCTAGAGAGGGTTAAACCAGCTGCTCCTTGGAGGCAAGGATTCTGGGGCTTCGTCTGACGTACTTTGGACATGTTGTAAGGAGAGACAGGTCTTTAGAGAGGGACATCATGCTGGGTAGAGTAGAGGGACAGCACAAGAGGGGAAGACCCTCTATGAGGTGGATTGATTCAGTGACTGGGGTAATCGGGATGGGTGTGTCAGGGGCAATGAGATTGGCACAGGATAGAGCAGGGTTTAGGGCTGTTGTACATAGGGTTGCTATGAGTCGCAAACGACTCGACGGCACATAACAACAACAACATACTGTACAGTCATCACTACAACTTAGTTCCAAAGCTTTTCCATCACCTGAATCAGAAACAAAAGGTCCTTAAATAATAGTCATTTCCTATGCTTCATCTAGGGAGCTCTGGTGGCCTAGTGCTAAGAAGTTGTGCTGCAATCTCAAAGGCATGAGGTTCAAATCCATCCGCTGTCAGCTGCTCCAAAGAAGGATGAGCAATCTCCTTCCATGCAATTAACTGCCTCTGAAAACCTGCTGGAGGATCAGCTATGGGTTGGTTCTGACATGAAGGCACACAACAACAATGCCCACTCTAAACAGCCCCTAGTAATCACCAATCTACTTTGCTCTCTATGTATTTGCCTATTATAAATATTTCACATGCGTGAGATAATGGAATATTTGTCCTTTTGTTTCTAACTTCTTTCACGTCACATATTTTCAAAGTTTATCCATATTGTAATATGTACGAGAACTTCATTTCTCTTCATGAGTAATAAATATCCCACTGTGTGTGTGTGTGTGTATCACATTTTGTTTATTCATTCATCTGTTGATGGATAGTTAGGTTGTTTATACTTTTTGGCTATTGTGAATAATAATGCAGTTGACATTGATGTGCAAATACTTGTTTGAGTCTATATTTTCAATGTTCTTGAAAATATTCCTATTTTGGTTTTCAAGTGCTGCTCTAACAAATACCATAAGTGGATAGCTTTAAAATAGGAATTTATTCTCTCACTGTTTAGATGACTATAAGTCTGGAACATATTTTTTTTTCTCTTTGGCATCTCTGGAGAAAGGTACATGCCTGTCTCCTTTCTACATCTGTGGGTCAATGGTCTTCCTTGGAGATTTCCATTTGACTTGGTATCAATCTTTCCCTCAGTCTAGAACGTCCTCAGTACAAAGGATATTTTATGTTTCTAGTTCATCTTTCTTGGAGTATGAGTTCCCTCTTTCTATAGAACAGGATTCAGAGCTTTTGTTCATAGGGTCACTATGAGTCGTGCTCAACTCAACAGCACCTAACAACAGTAACAACTTGTAAGATAAAAGGTTATATATGCCAAACCCTAGGGAAACTCTCTCATTGCTGTTCCGTGCTATCTTTTTTCTTCTTCTTTTATATTACGATTTTAACAAAAGTTTACAGAAAGTTGGATTTCATTCACTCACTGTTGTACATTTTCCTTCCCACCCATCATCATTTACTTTTTTAAAAAATCTACTCATTATTGTACAATTTCCTCCTTCCTCCCTATCTTCCCCCAGTCCACTTTGCAGTGCACCTCTTATTATGGACTGTTGTCATATGTACAATGCCTACTTATATATTCTTTTTAAGCAGTTCTTTCCTTTATCTGTTCCAATGCAGTGTAAACTATTTATCCCCTCTTTTCTAGTCCCCCAACCCAACCACCCATGTCAGTCCTGTTTTATAACAGCGGTGTTATGCAGGATTTGTCCTTTTGTAACTGAGATATTTCACTCAGCATAATGTCCTCCAGGGTCACACATTTTGAATAATATTGCACGGGTTCCTTGTTTTTCAGTGCTGTGTAGTATTTCACTGTGTGGCTATACCATAGTTTTTCTATCATTCATTTATTAATGGGTACTTGAGTTGCTTCCATCTCTTTGCTATTATGAATAACACAACAATAAACATGGGTGTGCATATACTGTTTGGGTGGCAGCTCTGGTTTCTTTAGGGTATATTCCTAGTAGTAGCATTGCTGAGTCAAATGGTATTCCTGTTTCCAACTTTTTGAGAAAGCACCAGACTGCCTTCCACAGCGGTTGCACCACTTTACACTTCCACCAACAGTGAATAAGGCAATAAGGGCTCCAATCTCGCCACAACCTCGCCAGCATTTGTTGTTTGCTGCTCTTTTGAACTTTGCTATTGTTGCTGCTGTGAGATGATATCTCATAATTGTTCTGATTCGTATCTCTCTGAGAGCTAGGGATTTTTAACATTTTTTTCATGTGTTTGTTTTCCATCTGAATGCTTTCTTTGTTGAAGGGTCTGTTCACAGCCTGTGCCCATTTTGTGAATAGGTTGTTTATCTTTTTCTTCTTTAGGTGGTTCCATGCTATCTTAATCTCCTTTCAATTAATTAATTGATCATATCCGATCATGTTATGTGGGGGGGGGGTGTTGTTGCTTGCCTTTGAGTTGAGCACAACTCAAAGTGACACCATGAACAAAAGGCCTGAAGCCCCTCTACAACTATCGACATTTACCAAAATTCATAGTTTCCGGAGGCATGTTATTTAGGAAGTGGATGCCACTCCTACTTCCAACTATGTGGGATGATTATATCATTCATTATATAACTGCCAAAAATTGAGAATCACGACCCAGTCAAGTTAAGAAGGAATTTTTTAAGGAGGGTATAATCCAATCCATGACAATAGCCAAAGAGTGGAACTGTTAAGTCATTTATGTGATCATATGGCATCAGACTGGGCAACATTTCTTTTTGTCAGAACTGACTTAATGGCATCTAACAACAATGGCCACGGTAATTTCATGTTTCACTTTTTTCAAAGAACTGACAAGCTGTTTTCCACAGTGGCTGTACCATTTTACATTCCAACTAGCAATTTAAGAGGGTGACAGTTTCTCCACACCCTCGCCAACACTTATCACTTCCAATTTTTCTGAGAATAGCCTTTCTAGTAGGTAAGAAGTAGTATCTCATTGTGGTTTTGTGGAAGGTTTCTTGATCTTTTAAATAGGGCTCAAAATATGCATGGTAATATTTCCTCTTTTTATTTATTGTAATAAAAACTCATTGTTGTTGAGGTGGAATCACAGATGACCATCTGGCAATTTTTCAGATGCTGTAAAACCAGTGAGAGGAGACTGCCAATCTTTCTCCCTCAGAGCCACTGATGGATTCCAACAGCCAGCGAGGCATAGCCTTTGGGTTAGAACCACAGCTGCTTACTGACTACACTATCAGAGCTTCTTTTCACTTATTACAGGATCCAGGAAGTACATAATCATGTCTCCAACACCTCCCCTTCAGGTGAGGGTCATGGGACAATTCAACTGGACTTGTCCCTTTTATGCACTAATCTCACAGGGGTGTCAGCCATGTCACAGCTTTTCAATAAGTCCTCCCGGCAGCCTGACCATCTCCAGAGATGCACAGCAATGGAATAATAAGAACTAGGATCACTGATTTTCCTTGCTGTTTTGTTTGGTATGCACACATCTGTGTTCACAATAATAGATTGGTCACTTTTCTGAGTGGCTTCTTAAGGCTTTGTCCACAATGAGCCTTCATTTACACCTAGAACACACATACTCCACTCAGCACCCAGAACGCGAAGGCCAGAGTGAAGAGTTTCCCTTATGTGCCTAGTCTATACCTACAAGTGTACTGATGCTCTGGCAGCAATATTAGAAGTTTTTGCAGATAACTGGGTCCCCCCTATTGCTTTACCCCGGATCTTCTCTCTCCTCTTCCCATTCAAGTTTTATTAACTGCACCAAGTTGAGAAGGTACTTGCTCAGAGAATCTAAAACTTTCACTGACGCATTTCTGCGAGAGCATCCATAGCAATGTCTTGTGTGAAGGTTAAATGGTGGACACTCCTTCTATTTATCATCAACGTCTCTGCTGCCTTCGGAAAGAACATCTCTAGCATCAACATAAGGACAAATGCTTTTTCCCCCCTCCCGCCTCATGCTAAGTTTTAAGAAACATAACCTTCATGGTCCTTTGCCTTTTCTATAATATTAAACACCTGTTTGAGTGTCCTCAAGAATCCCAGCCAGGCTAATGGAGGTGTTATTAGCTGGGGACACGGATGACTTGGTGTGCCGGGCTTCCTCAGGCTTTCAATCCAACTCTTCTCTTTTTCCACTTCAGATACCTGCCACTCATAAAGCATCTCAGTGTTGCACTCTAGAAAGGTTCAAAAGCCTCTTCATCTGAGCTGGTACAGTACTCAAAGAAAGCACCCTCCATTTCAGTATCCTGAACTTTCAAGAAAGGCCCATCCTGTATGCTCCAATGTAAGACTCACACTCTAGCTTCCATAATAAAGATCACTCTGTCTTTTCTCCATCTCCACTTCCAATCTTCACCTCTAAGGAAATAATCTTTAGAAATTCAGTATCTTAAGGAGAGAACTCACCACTTTTCATGTCCTCTTCTGTTTCAAGTAGTTCCTTAGGATCCTATTTTAGAGAACACCGTGGCAACGCCATATTTACACTTTCATCTACTATGACTACACTTTCAAATAATCCACATTTTTCTTGAATCTCCCAAAGTAACCTGGTATCATTTAAATTCTTTATTTCTTGGGCTTTTGTGAAATCACCAAAGTATCCACAGCTCAATGAAGGTGTATGTCCTCTCCATGATACCTATGTCCTTGTAGACTCAATGCCACTGATTTTGCAAATGAGCAGAAAGAAGTTCAATTCAATTCTCAACACATTGGTTAGCTCAGACTGCAGATAGTCTGAAACATAGATACAAACGAGCACCTGAAACAATTGTTGGGCACAGAGAGGATGGGCTGATAATGCTTCAGCTTATAAGAGAACCCAAAAGACCTCACAGAAGCCCCAGTGTTTCTTCAATAAAAACTAGTTGCTATCAAGTTGATTCCACCTTAAAGTGACCCCATAAGTGTCAGAGTAGTAGAAGTACTCTCCATAGGGTTTTCGATGGTTGGGTTTTTCTGTTTTGATTTGTTTTTTTAAAGTCATTTGCCAGTTCCTTCTTCCAAGGTGTTTCTGAAACTCAAAAAGAAACATCGTTTTCTAACTAAATAACAGTTGTCCTCAAGTTGATTACTAAGAGTGAATTTTTACCTTGTAACAGACTCCTTCCATAATATGAAGAGCCCAAAGGGTCAGCCTTTGGTAGATTAACATTAGGAAATCTTCTGCCTGCATTCACTGCATCCTTACCTGGTTAAATATTTCATCAAAGGTTGGTCGTTGTTCTGCCACCTCAGCCCAGCACTGCTTCATCAACTGGAGACATTCTGGAGGGGCAAACTCAGGAGAAACCACTGGTCTGCACATGGGAGGAGGCTTCTTAACTCTTCTTATGATTTCTGTCCAGAGGTAAGAAGAAAATGTTTGCAAAGCATAGCAAAAGCGCCAAGATTTTATTAATTTTTTTTTAAAGCAAGATTTGGCAAGGATATTTACTTTTAGCAAAATTAAATAAATAAAGGAGGGGTGGTGGGGTGGAAGGAGAAGTTGTTAGCAGCACACACAAAAAGGCCATAGCCTTGCTTTCTCATTATTCAGCTGGATATATTCCAAATCATGGTGGCACCACATGTGTCAGAGTAGAACTGCGTTCCAGAGGGTTTTCAGTGGTTGATTTTTTTTTTTTTTACGATCCCCAGGGCTTTCTTTTAAGACGTATGTTTGTTTGTTTGTTTGTTTGTTTTTAGGTCTTTCTGAGTGGATTTAACTTTCAACCTTACAGTTAGTAGCCAAGCATGCGAAGCATTTGCACGACCCAGAGACTTGTGCTTCTTCACTGGGTAGTCTGAATATAAAGTTTATCTAAGGACAATCTAAGGCACTCTGGTGGCCTTGTGGTAAGATGATGTGCTGCAATCCCAAAGGCATGTGATTGAAATCCACCAGCTGCTCTGTGGGAGAAGGATGGGCAATCTCCTCCCATGCAATGTATTGCCTCTGAAAACCTGCTGGGAGATCAGTTATGGGTCAGTTCCAATTCGATGGCAAACAACAAGAAGAAAAGTCTACACACATCATGGCATGGAGGAGGAATAGTGGAACTGTATCCACATTTACGATATTTTTTTTACCAAAAACATTTATGAAAAATAGGAACTGCATTGGAACATGTATCTCTTTGGATTTGTACCATCATACTGATTATATTACTAGCCTTATATTGTTCAAAATTATTTTTTATATGTTTGTTTCAATTTTTCCATCTTTTAACAACCAGGATCTAGAGGGAAGAGAGAAGAACAGAGAATGGCCAAAATCATTGGAGCAGCTATTGCTGCCAGTTTAGGGCCTGTGTCAGGAATAGGAAGTCTTACTAATAAAACGGTTGAGAATGAGAAATCAATCAATTAAACTAACTGCCTCTGAAAATCTGCTGGAGGGTCAGCTATGAGTCGGTTCTGACTTGACAGTACATAACAACACAATTCTCTAAGTTGTTGTTGCACGCCATCAAGCTAGAACTGACCCATAGCTGACCCTCTAGTGAGTTTTCAGAGGCAGTAAATTGCATGGGAGGAGACTGTCCATCCTTCTCCTGTGATATCCTTTATTCATAGCCATATTCTGCTGAGTGTTAGACATAGCCTATCTGATGTTTCTAACGCTATGCCTTTAAAAAGCCTGGCTCCCTTAACCAAGTCATCTAAGCCTTCCAATCTCTACAACAGACCTACTTAGCCCTCCATGCAGACCCAAATCCAGCCCAACTCTAGGCTTTGGGTCCTGCCTTGCTCCTAGGCAAACAGAACTGTTTAGGTACATAGTTAAAGGTTTTATCAGGATCCTTATGGCTACTAGTCCTTGAACTATACTTTCAGTGGAACATTTATTATATACCAGACTGGACTAAGCAGGGAGCTTTGGTGGTCCAGTGCTAATGACTTGTGCTGCCAACCCAAAAGCAGGTAGTTCTTATCTGCCAGCTGTTCCACAAGAGAAAGATGGAAAATCTCCTCATGTGCCATTTGAAGCCTCTGGCAATCCTCTGGAGGGTCAACTATGAATCATTTCTGACTCTATGGCACATAACAAGAGCAACAGCATGGGCTGAACAACATGTTGGCTTAATGGTAAGAAGCTGTGCTGTCAACATAGAGGCACACAGTTCAAATCCATCAGCTGCTCCTCAGGGGAAAATATGAGCAATCTGCTCCCATGTAATGTACAGCTTCTGAAAACCTATTGCAGGGTCAGTTACGAGTCAGTTCCAACTTGCCAGCAATGAATATATCGTATGAGCTGAGCATTTGGTATGCATTATTTCATTTTATTCTCACCTCAAGCAGAGGAGATGGGCACTGTTACATTCATTTTATGAATGAGGAAAACTTAAAAAATGAAACTGGGCCCAAAGTAACTTTTACCCACAAAATTATTAAGTAACTTGCTTGAAGTTACATGGCTAACAAGCAGTAGAGTTAAAATTTGATCACAAGCAGAGTCAGTCAATTTATCATTGTCTCAGATCTCAAGTGAGCAGAAGGGAACTTGGGGGTATCCTAAACTGCCTATTAAGGGCCAATAACCATTTGAGACCAGAGGTCTAGATCAGTCAATTATTTTTTTATAGTATTTCAGCCATTTTTTAATACTGATTTACATACAGAAGTTGTATACATAGTGCTCCATTTATATAAACTGTGTTACATGCATTCCTATAAT
>NW_006399833.1:6799297-6800859 GCF_000299155.1 Elephantulus edwardii
ATAGGGTCGCTATGAGTCGCAAGTGACTTGACGGCACATAACAACAACACCAAAGTATATGAGACAAATTTCCCTAGCAACAGGAAAATGAACCTAGCCCTCACTGTACCTCACACACTGACACCAGAATGATGTCCCCCACTTCTAACCTAGCTTTCTCAAAATCATTCCTAGAACAGTCTTCTGGGTATGCCACTTTCTTACTCAAAACCCTTCCATGTCTCACCACTGCCCACAGGATAAAAATCCACAGGGCCCCTGACTATGTCTTTAGTCTTAATTCTCATCAATTCCCTCTAACCTCCACCTCTGGCCACCCAGCCCAACACCTATCAGGATGTTGTCCGCAACCTCGCACTGGCTGGAACACCCCAACAGCATTGCTTTATTTGCTTCCAAGAAAACATTTTAGTTGCTGTCTCTGGCATCTTAGCTCCTTACCATGTCATACCCTCTGTTCCTTTTACTCAAGTCTTCTTGTGCCAGTAATGGTTCTCCCAATCATTGTACCCCCTCCCTCAGCTGCAATAGATTCCATGAAAATGAACACCTTGGCACATCTACTCTCTGACAGAGGGAGTCCTTGTTCCTGTCTAGGAACATGATCTCGCTGAATGAGTCATTTCCCTTCTTAAGATCAGCATGTTTTGTGCCCTTGACAATCTCACAGTCCATTTGAAGAGGCAAATAATTACAGACACTGGCGTAAACGCTCTAGCAGAGATATATGTACATATAAGTAGAGAGGGTGGAGACCTGACCCATCTCAAAGAGGTCAGAAAAGGCTACTCAGTGTAAGCAACATGATTTTGGTGCGGCAAGGCACAGAGGAGATGGGGAATATTCCAGGCACAGTGGACAGATGTGCAGAGGCACTGATGTTTTAGAGAGCACAGAACTTTCAGAACCCTACCATCATAGGGTTTAAATGGAACATGAGAAGTGACCTAGAGGGGGCTAGGCACTAGTATGTAATGTGGGAAGCTCAGCCTTCACGTAACACATGAGAGGGGAAAGCTGGAAGGCTTTAAGGAGAGGGGTGAAATGGGACTTTCAGTGGAGCAAAAGATAGCCAGTGGGTTTGGAGGTTAGTTTTGCAATTTTCAAACCTTCTTAATTTTTAAATAAATTTAGACTTCCAGTAAAGAGACAAAAACAGCACAATATTTTTTCATATATCTTTGACTCACTTTCCACTAATGTTAGCAACTTACATTAATTTTACATATTACAATTGTCAAACCCAGAAAATTAACACTGGAAAATGTCCTATTTTCTAAAGCCTTTTTACCTATTCCAAGAGTCAATTCAGGAACCTTTATTGCACTTTATTACTGTTTTCCAGTCTATAAAAACCCTATATTCCTTTCTGATGCTGTGAATCTTAATAGGAGAAGATTACTCATTTTATCCCACAAAGCCAGAATCTACTTAGCAGCAATGAGCTTGAGTTTGTGAGTTATTTGAATCAGCAGAAAACACTGGACAAACAGCACTTGATAGTCTACAAAATAACTCTGACCATTACCAGAGTCACAAAAGACAATGAGTATATATATATA
>NW_006399833.1:6800959-6835690 GCF_000299155.1 Elephantulus edwardii
TCTCTATCTCTATCTCTATATCTATATCTATATATCTTCCAAAACCTTTTGGTTAGCACCACAACATGAGATGAATTATGCATTTTTGTAAGAAGACCTCAGAGTTTGTCGTGTACACTACTTAGTGTATCATATGTTGCAGTTATGTGGCGTTAAGTTGACTACAACTCATAGCAAACCTATGAATAGGTCTGAACCTTGCTCTATTCTGCACCATCCCCACAATCTCCAGCATGCATCAGCCCATTATTATAGTTACTGTGCCAATCCATCTTGTTGAGAGTCTTCCTCTCTTTCTCTGACCCTCCATCGTTCCCAGCCTAAAGTCTTTTCCCATGGACTAGCCCATCCTGACAACATACTCAAGGTATATGAAATGAACCTTCATCATCTTTGTCTCTAAGGAGTATCCTGGTTGCACCTCCCCCAAGAAAGACTTGTTTGTTCTTTCAGTAGTCCATGGAGTATTATCTATCTGTTGTTGTTGTTAAGTGCTGTTGAGTCATAGATAACTCATAGTGACCCTGTGAACAAAAGGTCTATCTTATAGAGGTCACATAATGTGGTTCTCGTTATTTTGATCACTTGGGTAAGGTGGTATCTGCCAGAATCCTCCCCTTGTAAACTTACTTCTGTTCTCTTTATAATTAGTAAGAGACGTATGGGGACTTCTGATTATTTGCAAATATACTGTTTCTGCTCAAATTTTCACCTTCTTTTTAAATCTGCATTGATAGAGCTTGCCCAATAAATAGCCAAGTGTTTTCATAGCAAAGATGGTTGGGGGGGGGAGTTGACAAAAGAGAGAAAAGTTGAGAAAGACTTGATATCCAGGAAATACAATGTTTAGCAAGGAGTGCTTCAAAAGATGCCAAGGTCCTGCCAAAAAATGGCCGGGTGAGGAGGATTGTCATAGGTCCTAGAGGCTTTGTGTCGCAGTTTGGGCAAAACAAAACAAAGAAGTGGTTTCTTGATTAGGACAATGGGGATTTTTTCCAGACAGCTAAAGCCACTTGGCTACAAAATGTCCCCTGCCCACATTATGGGCAGCTGAAGATAAGCAAATTGATAGCACAAAAATATAACCATGTCTACTCTCCCTGAAAATCAAGAGCGCCTAGGGGGTGGTAGGCCCCTCGTGAGTTTTCATGCTTTTTTTCTTACCTTCTGCAGGCAAATCCATCATGCAGAATGGTGTGCCCCTGACCATCACTTCTTGCATGATAATAGCAAAGCTATACACATCTCCTGCAAAAGAGCTCAACCTGTTGCCCCCCGGGGCTCTCAATAGTTCAGGGGCTGTCCACAGCAACTCTGTAAAGAAAGCATCATGTCATGAATACTGCAAGGATTAACTGACAGCAACTCCAATGTCCTCAAGGGTTTCCAGGGTGCTGTTTCATTGACTGCTTTATTTTTTTATTAGACAGACTGGCATACAAGTGGATCCCCATCAACATCAACATCTATGAATTTAAGGAATTAATGCAGAGAGAAAGTATACTACTCTCTCCCCACCAGAATCAAGCAAGCAGACCCAGCACAGGTGTCAGGCACAGCAGCAGAGCTCAAAGTAAAGAATCTATCCAGCAATTGCTGTCAGAATCTCTTGAGCCTGCAAGTAACAGTTGGAAGGCTGCCAGGGAAAAGGCAAGTGCACCGACTGACTGGTTGCCATGGATTTGCTGTTTGCTGAGATCTTTATGTGTCTGGTAATTTCATTGTACCGGGACCCAGGGATTTGCAAGTTTCTTTCTCTGGGTCTTTTTCTAAGATTAGAGGACTCCAGGCCTCCTCTGTTACTTGTAGGGCAAAAGTCATTCCTTTAACTTGGTTCTGTCAATATTTCTAGAAGGTCCTCTGTGTGCCAGGCACTGTGCTAGGTACAGAGGGAGTTGTCAGAATATACCTCTAGCTGCAATACAAGAAAGCTAATGAGACTCACTACATTTGGGAAAAAAAGAACAAAATCCACTACTATTAAGTTGATTCCAACATATGCTGACTTTCCATGGGGTTTCTTTCTCCCATGGAGAAGCTGAGAGCTTCAAACCACAGACTTTTTGGTTGACATCGCATCATATAATGTACTAGAACTCCTTAGTCACTACATAAGACAGGAAAACAGGGGAAATGAACCCATTAAAAACCTAAACTGAGGGTCCACTGTATTCTCTATTGTGTTTCAAGCTCCATTAACTCTGCTTTCAGAATTTGTGGCAGTCAGATAAGGTAGAAATAAATATTTGAGAAGGGCATTTTAAACAATTGGTAAAGAAATAGATACTAGCACTGTAAATAGAATGTTACTGTTATTGTGTACTGTAGTGTCAGAACCCACATTCCAGGGGGTTTTCAGAAGCTGTAAATTGCCAAGGGATAAGACTGCTTATCCTTTTCTTGCAGAGCAGCTGGTAGATTCAAACCATAGGCCTTTGGGATTGTAGCACAGTTTCTTACTGCTAGACCACCAGAGCTCCCTAAATCAAACTAAAAGCTAGTCCATTGCTGTAGAGTTGATACTGACTTTCAGTGGGTTTCCAGGGGCTTTAAATCACAAAGGAGGAGACTGCCCATCTTTCTCCTGAGGAGCAGCTGGTGAACTTGAACAACCTGCCTTTGGGTTGGCAGCTCAATTCCTTATCACTATGTCACCAGATGCAGACAAATTGGGGGAAATGTTTAAACTTGAACTATATGAAATTGCTATTTCTGTAGGTTTAAAAAGAATGAATGAATAGCAACAACTTGATTAGGTTCTCATCAAAATTAGTGAGCTGATCAAATTAATCCAGGAAGGCTTCCTGGGAATGTTAAATCTTAATGGAGCTTGTTTACAAAATGTCAAGGATGGAATTTCTTGGAGTTGAGGATGAAAGGCTTTTGTAGGGAATATGAACAGTAAGTGCAAAAGAACAAGAAGCAGAAAGGAGCAAATTGTGGGTTGTAGGTGGGCGGAGGGGGGTTGTAAGCAGATTAGTTTAGCTGAAGATGGGGTTCTGTTAAGGAATAATGAGAAAGGAGAAGTGGTGTTGATGAAGTGGGGGAGGGAGGGTAGCTGGAAGAATGAAGACAGAAGGTGAGAGGCCCCCAGGGCCAAATGAAGACATTTGGATTGAATACAAAAGGCTGTAGGGGTGCTGGAGCTCTAGAGAGAGAGATTAATCTGGCAACCTGCAGGAGCTGGATTGCAAGAAAGAGGCTGCTGGGAGGTGAGCTGGGAAGCTCTAGCAGTAAGAGCCAGTGAGGAAAAAAGGGGATAAGCAGGGATGGGAGAGCAGCAGGACTGAGACTGCGTACATCCAAAGGCAATGGGCAACACAGATAATGACAGAGCAGTTGGAATAGGCTCATTGTGTTGGAGGCAGGAGAGAAATGTGGAGTAAACAACAGGTTGACATCCAGATAGAGAGGTTAGAGGAGAGAGGAGGCTGGGTTAGGGTTAGGGAGAATGTGATGGCAAGCTTTTCATTTTAAGTTTAGGTTATGGGGAAGGAAGCCTAGGAGACAAGTCCTTAGGGAGCAAGAGAGAGGATAAAATGTCGGATTATTCTGGTTTGTTAGTGAAACCCAAGGAAGAGAAACTCATCCAGAAAATTGTTCTTTTGCACTAATCTTGAGCAAAATAGTAAACAGGAAATTGGAGCCTCATCTCAAATCATGAGCTCATCTCCTCTCTTTGTCCTGAAGTCCTCCAACCCTATCCCTCAAAAGACCCTTTAACCATCACCACCACATCCTTACTAAAACTCTCTGATACCCTCGTTGAAGTATTTTGCCCTCAGGGAGGCTGCCCTCTACCAATAAAATGGCAAAGACTAAATGATGCTTTAGTCAAAGAATATTTCTGATTCGGGACTGTGGGTTTTAAGTGCCATTGTTTTGAAGGGAGGCCTCACTGAGAAGCAGAGAAAATGGTATCCTACGTGTTCTACCCGGCATCCTCTCTCCATGAGCATTCAAAAAAGCACAAGAAGGAAAAGGATGGTGAAACTCTCTGGTAAAAGGCAGGGTGATTAAATGCAATCACTACCAAACAGTATTTTCAAAGAGCGCTTGCATGTATGCTGTTAATGGCTAAAATGAGGCTTTATCTGCACTACAGTTATATAACTGAGAGTGGACAGTAATGAATACACTTCCAACCCACCCTATTTCCCCATCTCCACTCCAGACCCAAGTAGGAACTACTGGCTCCCATTAGATTTGAACTCTCTGAAAATCGAGTTTTGGCTTGTTTTAGACTTGCTGGGGCCAATATCAGTTCCACACATTAATTCAACTTTCTAGATCTTAATCTCAGTTTTTCCTTCTGGAGGATGGACCAGATTACTTCCAAGGATTTTCCAATTTAGAATATTCTCTTAGTCCTGCCATCTAAGGTAGGGGGGTGAATTCTTTTATTGTTTTTTTTTATTTAATTCACTCATTGACTAAAAAACTATTTATTCAGCCAAGTACCGTGCACTGTGCTAAAAGAGGCAGTCTTTGTTTTTCCTTTCACAGAGCTTATACTTTGAGTGCCTGGAGGTAACTGGAGAGAAATGATCAAATAAATAATAACAGCAAACTCAACCACTTGTCTGTTAGTTTGTCTTACTACTGGTGCCTAACATGTCACCAATAATCCTATTGATATGCTATTTGTATTTCAAGTACAGAGTCATTCATACAGGACAGACAAGTATCAGCAGGGTTTCCAGACTAGGAAGAAAGACCTAGACATTTACTTCAGAAAATTAACCAATGAAAATCTTATGGATCACAACAGCACAGTGTGTTCAATTCATTTGCTTTAGACACATCACCAGAAAGTACCAATTACTGGAGAACATCATGTTTGGTAAAGTAAAGGATGTGAGAGACCCTGGCACAGTTGCCACATTGATTTTTCTTCAGACATGCTAGGGATTATGTGGATGACTCAGGACTGGGAAGCATTTCATTCTATTATACATAAAGTCACCATGAGTCAGAGCCATCTCAACAACTTACACCAACAGAATACTATAGGGGTAGTTAGGGATTTATATTGTGTTGTTGTTGTGTACCACTGAGTTGGCACTGACCCATCACTGACCCTCCAGTGAGTTTTCAGAGGCTGTTTAATTGCAAAGGAGATTGCCGATCTTGCTCCTACAGAGGAGCTGGTGAATTCAAACTTTGGGTGGCTTTGGATTGGCAGCAAAACTCCTTTACCACTAGGCCACCAGAGCTCCCTTCAGAAATCTAAAGACTTGTAAGGGAATTTAACATAACCTAGGTTGTCATAAAAAAAAAAAAATCTCTTGAGGATGAGTGTATAACAAAGTGGGGAAGGCTAACCAGATGAAGAGAAGGGATCCATGCTGGGAGTTAAGGTAGATTCCTTCAACCTAATGGCTTGTTCAGAACTGGACTTTATTTATGGATGCAGATGCTCAAAGTTCCAAGTTGAACAGAGTATCCTTCAGAAAAAGGGAAGAACTTGATCCCTCAGAGTACAGGTTTGATAAGGATGAGAAAGTCAGCAGTTGGCCATCTAAAAGGGATGACATTGGTTATGAGGCAAGAAGTAGCGGGCTTACATGCTTTCACGAAAGTAGATTGTAACAGAGCAAAAAAAATAAACAAACCCACAATATAAAAGAACAAAATTTAATGTAAATTGAAGATTTTATAGAACATAATGTACATGCATGAAACAAAATGTATATATAAATATTAATAAAAAGAATTTTAAAAAAGAAATAATAAAAAAAAACCCCAAGATGAAAAAGGTAAAGTATTCCAGGCAGAAAGCATAGCAAGTGTGAAGGTCTGGAATGAAGGCAGAATTTGGAATAACCCACAAACTGGGTGGATTTAATCTTGACTAGAGCACATAGACAGAAGGTGAGTTGTTAGGGGTGAGAGGTCATCAAGGTCTAGAACTCACAAGGCTCATAGTTCATGTAAAGAAACTTGAACATTATCCTTAGAGCAATGGGAAGCCATTCAAGGGACTCAGGCACAGATGTAACATGGTCAGATTTTTCAGTTCAGTGTGTGCAGACTGAAATGAGCATCAAGTTGCACTGCAATTTGGAGAGTGAAGTAAAATGACGAGTAAGACAGAAACGGGGACAGTCCGCAGAAAATACTGCAGCTATCTTTTGAGAATCCCAAATAACTTGGGAAGCTGGAATTTATAAAGAAAAATGTGGCATCAGGATCTACAGAAGATTCATCAACAACTTGCATTATGCAGATTACACAATCTTGCTAACTATAAGTGAGGAAGACCTGAAGTACTTGCTGCAGAAGATGAAGGACTACAGCCTTCAACATGGGTTACATTTTAACATCAAGAAAACAAAAATCCTTACCACTGGACCAATAGGCAACATCATTATAGATGGAAAAAAGACTGAACCATGTGGAACAAAAATAGAAACAGTTTGAACTTCTTCATCTCAGTAAGAGACAGTGCCAGCGAGCACTTCTTCTCAGTAAGAAACTGTCAGTGAGCAGCGCTGAGTGCTTATTCTTAAGGATATTTTAAAGATGGGATAAGAGCTGACTAAAGACAAGAAAACATATATTAAGACCTTTGAAAAGCTCTTAAAGTCTGCCTCATCATGCCATTTCATTATACCAACTCATCTTGCTGCCTCATGCTTCCACTTCATTTCTTTACTCCTAGGACGTGTTTGTCACTCCCCTGGACCTCCAGCTTGAGATCCCTGGGGGTTTCCCCACGAAGTCCTCGTGCAGTTTGTGTTTCTCTAAGTGGTGATGTACCCTTTCACTTTCTTTCCCACTGCCACTGCAAATAAACTATGTTACTACCTTGTCTGTGTGTGAGTGGGCAAAATGAACTCTTTAGAATGACCCTCCTAAATTAAGTGGCTACCTATATAAATAGCTCCTTAATGCTACAAATTGGCATTGTCCAGCAGGATCTAAAGAGTTAATATGCCTTTCTTTAAGAAGTCTGAAGTAAAGTGTATTGTCTGTGACATTCCTGGATTGGAGGATCTGTCTTATTCACAGCAACTCCAGGACTCAACATCAACACTGGGGACCATGATTTCCCATGGAGCGCCTGAGAACTGAGCCTGATCAGCAATAACAGAGAGTAGAGTGTCCTGACTGTCCTAAAGCAGTGTGTGTGGTTGGCCTCTTTCAAGACCAATCACAGCATCAGACTTCTATGCTAGCAATAATAGGAGTGCTAGAAGTGTCAAGCTGATAAAGCTCCTGCTGATGGGAATCAGCATCCTCCATCCTACCAAGGGGACCTAGAGTTGCTGTTGACATGAGAAGTAATGTAATCAAGTTTTGCTTAATGTAAAAGCAGTTCTTTCAGTTCAATCTCTTCTTTTGAGGGCTCTTCCCCACTGAAAGTGTAAAGTTAAAAGTGTAAACATAAAAAAGGAATAACTTTAAAACCAAATTTTTCACTTTACAACTTTTTGCAGAATTCAAGATAGCTCTATCTCGCAAGCTCTTGTTTATAGGCCTGAGTGTCCAACAAAGTAAAGCAATGGATATTCTTAGGACTATGCCAGAAACATCTGCACAGATCCACCATCTGCCATAGTATGGTTGCTAAAAATGTAATTTTCTGCTGTCTGAGAGCTTCATTGTACAAATGCCATCAAATTAACTACTGAAGATATTTCTGTTACCAGATTATTCAGATGCTTGAAGCAGCCACCTTCAAAAGAAAAAATAAACCATAAATCTCCAGAAATTTCAAGAACCAAGAATGTTGGTAAAATTCTTGAAGGCTATATAGTTAATTTAGTGAAATCTCTGTGTTGCCTGAAGTCCAACTGCAAACTTCCTGCATCTATAAATAGTGAGGAAAATGTCTTTGTCAGAACTGACTAAACAGTTATAAAAGGCATGAGGGTTTGTGAAAGTCAATTAAATAATAGTAGAAGGCATGAGAAAGTTTGTGTAAATCTGTAACTGAGTAGAAAAATAATGAGAGTAGTACTGCTTTAGAATGAAAAGAAAGTAGTTTGATCTTAAAGTTGAAGGTCTATTTTTTTTAGAAACAGGAAATGACTAGAAAGTAAGAGTAAATGAATAAGTGTAAGACTAAGTGAATAAAATGTAAAAAAATAAATTGTAAAAAACTTTAAGTAATAACAGTTTTCTCTGCATAGTCTTTAAAATTATAAAATCCAGGCAAATCAACTTTACTCTCTTTTTTCAAGTTCACTCTTGAAATTTTTATCTTTGTTCAAAATATTCTAAGAAAGTAGGACATGTCCCTACTATTACTGCTAAAATATTGTTTTCTAACATGTGTTCCAAGTTTATATCTTTCAAACTACACTTCTTGTTGTTGTTATGTGTTGTCAAGTCACTTGCAACTCATAGCAACCATATGTACAAGAGCCCTAAATCCTCTCTATCCTATGCCAATCTTGTTGTCTCCGACACACCTGTCCCCATTACCCCAGTGACTGAATCGATCCATCTTATCCAGGGTCGTCTGCTCCTACACTGTCTCTCCACCCTCCCAAGCATGATGTTCCTCTCCAAGGACTCGCCCCTCCTTTTAACATGTTCAAAGTATATCAGATAAAGCCTCAGAATCCTTGCCTCCAATAAGCAGCCTGATTTCACCTTCTTCAGGAAGAACTGGTTTGTTCCCCTAGCAGTCCATGGTATATTCAACACTGTTCTCTAGAACCACAGCTTACTATCATCCCTAGTCATTGTCCAGATCTCTGACATATAGCAAGCAATTGTGAAGACTATGGCCCGGATGGAGTGCACCTTAGTCTCCAGACTGATGTTGTTGCTCTTTAGTACTCTGGAGAGGTCTCTGACAGCAGACGTTCCCAATGCAATTCATCTCTTGATTTCCTGGCTGCTGGTACCAAGAATGTTGATTGTGGAGCCAAGCAAAGTAAAACTGTTAACAATTTCTTCACCATCCATCATGATGCTGCCAATTGGCCCAGTAATGTTTTCTTGATGTTGAGCTTCAATACATATTGAAGGCTACAGTCCTTGATCTTCTGCAGCAAGTGCTTCAGATCCTCCTCAATTATCTCCTCATTACTCCTCATAGAGCCCAGTCTCCTGGATAGTCTGTTCTGCATATAGATTGAAGGTATAGAGACAGAATACATCCCTGGTGGAGACCTTTCTAATTTTGAACCATGCAAGTTTTTCCTTGCTCTGTTCTGACTACTGCCTCCTGGTCCAAGTATAGATTTCATATAAGCACAATCAAATGTTCTGAGACTCCCATTCTTCTAAGAGTCAACCACAGCTTGTTGTTATCATTATAGTCAAGTTGGAGAATCAGAAAAAAAGAGGACAATCCTCAACAAGATGGATTGACATAGTGACAGTAACAATGAGTTCAAGTATATCAGACATTATAAGGATGGCACAGGACATGATAGGGTACAAATATTCTGTTCATAGGATCACTATGGGTCATAGTCAACTTGACAACACCGAATAATAATGTAATTTGAGGACAGTGTTGATTTGGTGGTAGAATTCTTGCCTTCCATGCAGGGAACCTAGGTTTAATGCACAGCCAATATACCTCATGTCCTGCCACCATCTATCTGTCATTGGAGGCTTGTGTGTTGCTGTGAATGCCAGAAAGGTTTCAAAGAGCTTCCAGAGGAAGATTGACTAGGAAGAAAGGTCCAGTGGTGGTGTGTTTCTAAATACTAATCAATGACAACTCTGTGTGTGTGTGCGCGCGCGTGCACGTCTGTGTGTGTGTTGTTGTTGTTGTGTACCATAGAGTCAGAACCAACCTATAACTGACCCTCCAGTGGGTTTACAGAGGCAGTTAATTTCACGGGAGGAGATTGCCCATCCTTCTCCCGCAGAGCAGCTGGTTGCCTCAAACTGCATGCCGTCAGGCTGCAGTACAGCTTCTTGCCACTAGGCTACCAGAGTTCCAGTATGATCCTATTGTGTATGGGGTTTATAAGAGTCAGGAGGCAACTCAATGGCCCTAATAACAGCAGCTATTCTTTATTTACTGTTAAAATCAGAGTTTCTTATGAATCAGGGTGAAGTCTCTCTCAGGGAGGAGTGATAGGGAATGGCAAAGGGCACACTGACAAAGGAGATTAATCAGAACTGGCTTTGACAAGCACTGTGGCAATGGGACAATTAAAACATTCAGGGGGCGGGGGAAGAAGAACGAACTGGGGAGGAGGGTAGAGAAAACAGTGCAACAATGAATGAATGAGAACCCAAAATATTTGTAAATGTTCATTAAAACTAATAAAATTTAATAATAATTTAAAAAAAATAAGATCACATCAGAGGCGGGAAAGCAAGGATTCAAGCCCCATATTCTTATCGCTTACCCTCTGTGCTTATAATTTTCTAAAAAAAAAAATCA
The DNA here is from genome assembly GCF_000299155.1 of Elephantulus edwardii. NCBI lineage: Eukaryota > Metazoa > Chordata > Mammalia > Macroscelidea > Macroscelididae > Elephantulus > Elephantulus edwardii. Next base: position 6,811,323 of record NW_006399833.1, read on the forward strand.
GAGTTTCTTAACTTTGAAAGCTCCTAACCTCTACATTAATGGAACACTGAGAAGCTGGGCATTGTGTGTTAGCTTTTACAGATGACTATTTTTGCCAGGAATCTCACTCCAGGCAGTCTTGGCCACTGTCATCCCAGTGCTCTAGAGTTAACATGAGGCAACTGCTCCAAACTATAAATTAGAATTAGCCAAATGTTAATAATACAATTTAGTAAACACCAAACACAGTTGCATAGAAAGGAGGGAGAAAGACACAGAAGATGAGAGAGACAGAAACAGACAGAGAAGGTAAATCACATGATGCTTGCTACTGTGATTACCGACCAGGAGTCCTCCAAAGCAGAAATAAAGAAGAAATTGTAATTTTAAGTTCTAGTTTGGCTGGTATTAGCTTCAGGCTTTAGGAGATCTGAGTTGAAGTCTTGGAACTGCTTCTAAGTGGCTATATGATATGGGGAATCTGAAGCCTCAGTTTCTTTTTCTAGATAATTCCTTAAAGTTTAATATTCCACAAGTCTTTAAAAGACTAATCATGACTGTCTGCTTCTTGTCCAGGTGTCTCTCTGTGTGTCTGTCATTCTTCTTTCCTCATAGTAAAGTCAGAGGTTTTGGAATTTATAATTCCAAAAACTCTTTTGAGTCTATGAATACATGCTGATGAGTCTATGAATACATGCTATGAATACATGTTTCTCTGTTTTATGTCACTCTCACTCTTCTTTACCTTTGCAATACTAGTTAAAACTTTCAATGCCCAACTTTCCTAGAAATATTTTAAACTATGTTTATGTGTTCTCTCTCTTTCCTCTTTCTTAGTCCCTCTCTTTGGTTCTCAGCCTCCCTCCAACTCAGATTTCTCCTGTTCTTTTGACCTCTTATTCTTTTGATTGTTGTGACATCTACAGGCATCGTGTAGTGCTGCCACTGGTGCACTAGGTAGAAGGTTAAAACACAAAATGAATGTAACAGGCATGCCTGCTTCTTTAGTAGAAGGCAATAGTCTTATCTGAAACTAGCCCACAAATCCCATAGAACTTTTGTCTGCTAGGGACACTTTTTTCTCTAATAAAGACAGTGCCAGTAGCCTCTAGTGACATCCATTCTATAATGTACTTGGTGGGGGTCCAGCTACCAAATTACCTTCCATTCAATCTGACAAGAGTTTATTGAGCACCTACTGTGTACCCAGTGCTCAGTAAGTTTTTCCAAAGACTGCTGAGGTTTCCAAACAATGCAGCCTAATCCCACCACAGCAGGAAGTGAACAATTCTACTTCTATTTAGAAGACTAGGCTGGGCCAAAGTTAAAGCTTGCAGACTTCATTCAACTCCTTTGACTTGAAAATGAGGCTGGATTTTCAACAAATGTAGGACTTGAAATCAGGTTGATAACTTATTCTGTGCATATTCTCATTTGAACCTTTGAGTTACCTTGTGTGCAGCAGGAGGGCACAATTCATTGCTTACCTTCCGCAGAAGCTTCCTCTTGGGAGAGTTTCAGTGTTTCCAAGATGTTGTTATAGCCATAATCTGTCACTTTAAGTACAAAACGCCCATCTACCACACAGTTCCGAGACTTCAGTCTCCCATGAGCAAACTCTCTATGGTGTAGGTACTTCATGCCCTGTAGATGATACAAGCAGGATTATTCAGCAAGTTAGTATTTTTTTGGTTTTGATCAATTTCTGAGATTATAAATTGCATAAGCAATTTTGATCTAAAATTCAGTCTTTTGTATATGCAGATAAAATTAATCTTTGATGATAATCAGTTTCTAGGCTACTTCTAACCCTACACAATCATACCTTTGTGTGTGTGTGTTTGTACACAGAATTATGTGTTATTAGAAAATGTATTGCTATCACAGATAAAGGTTGGATTCATACCTATATTTGCCTAGAATTTGTAGATTTAGATACTGCCCAAAAGATCTAATCCAACTCCTTATCTATTATTACCAGAAAGGAAACATGTACAGTCTTTGGGAAAGTGATTTGGTGATGTGGGAGCTTTGGTGGCCTAGTGGTAAGGAGCTGCACTGCGAACCTGAAAGCACAAAGTTCAAATCTACCGCACACTCTGTAGGAGAAGGATGGACAATCTCCCGCCCACCCCCACCCCATGCAATTTACTGCCTCTGAAAACACGCTGGAGGGTCAGCTATAAGTAGCTTCTGACTAGACTGTGTACAATGACAACATTAAAATTTAATAAGCCCTGGTAGCATAGTGTGCCTACATGCTAAACTAACTGAAAGGTTGGCAGTTTAAATCCACAAGCTGCCCTATGGCACAAAGATGGGCCATTTCCTTCCATAAAGATTTACAGTCTCAGAAATCCAATGGAACTGACATGAGTTAGAACTGGCTTAAAGGCAGCGGATTTGATTTGGTTTAAAGATATAAAGTGTGCATAGACTAGTGGGTAAGAAGTTACACTACCAACCTGAAGTCAGGTGGTTCGAATACGCCAGTTTTCTGTAGGAGAAATATAAACTTCTCCTGTGCAATTTATAAGCTCTGAAAACTAGCTGGAGGCCAAACTATGAGTAGCTTCTGACTTGACAGCAATGAGTTGAGATTTTTTTTTAAATTTTTTTTTAAATTTTATTATTTTTGTGTGCGTGTACCGTCAAATCAGATCTGACTGGTACAGGAGGAGATTGCCCTTCCTTACCCGGCAGAGCATCTGGTGGATTTGAACCGTGCACCTCTGGGATTGTAGTTGCAGCTTCTTGCCACTAGGCCACCAGAGCTCCCCCCCTTTTTTTTTTAATTATTTTTTTAATAAAGAAATATTTTCACATGTACAAGAAGATATACATAAAACAATGCTCACTGTAGCTCTGTTTTTTAATTGTATACAGTTTAAGATATCATAAATATCTCTTATGAAAAGATTAATCAATTGTGCTATATCTACAGTATGAAATATTCTATAACAGTTAATAATTATAACATAGATCTTCATGTACTGGCAGAGAAACATTTCTAAGATATTAAAATAAGTGAAAACATCAAGTTGCAGAATTACTAAAAAATTAAAAATAAAGCAATCTGCTTATGAAAACAGCATTCAAATGAGATCTCCCAAGTCTCTCTATCAGATGTGTTTAATCACCCAGAATACTGAATACACACATATTTTATTGTGGCCATTGAAGAGTCATTTATACTGAGAGCTTTTGTAAGTGTCTGACTCTATTTTACAATCTGACAGCCCTTTGGATTTGTAAGCGTTAAGTATTGTGCCCTCAGAAAGTCTGCAGTCCTCAATACCTCCAAGCAGAGTCTAGAGTGGGTGAGATTCCACCCAAGCTGTCAATACTTGGGTTTCATTCATCATAAACTTGAGAGAACTATCATTTATTAGCTTCTCTCTTAGGTTACATAGCTTTCTTTACTTAGATGGTAAGGTAAGAGTAGTAGAATACCAATTAGGAGATTTGGAACCTATCATCAGCTCTGACATTTAGTAGTTGACTGATAAAGATATATGTGCTACATGTTGTATAACAAAACATATTTAACTTCTGTGAGTCACTATTTAATAAAGAAGAAGCTAATCACACCTCTCTTATAGGAAACTGGAATGTGGTCATATCTAAAAGTCTCCCTTGGAAATGGTTATACAAAAGTAATGATAAACATGCTAAAGCCCAAAACTCACTGATTATACAGATCATCTCCATAAAATGCACATATATACAATTTGCATATCCTTTCAGGGGTTCATGGTCTCCAATGACACCCATTCATGGAGTCATGCATGAGCTCTTAAGACTTTCAATAATGTTATATATATATATATATATATATATATAATTTATATTAGTTTGCAAACAAAAATTGCATACATTGCATTTCACACTATTCTTCATTCACATTGTGTTTCATACAATCATTCTCATTCAGTGTATTTTATAAAATTAATCATCATTGAAGTATGTCCACAATTATCTTTCCACACCCCTACCAGATCTTTCCCCATTTCCTTTAGTTTCTCCCTCCATTCACCAAATCATATGACCGTATGATTTTCCCCTGGCTCATTCTCACCCCTCAACTCCCACCTCTTCCTCACTTGGATCATCATACACATTTTAGTTATTCTTCTATTTTTATAATAATGATATTGTGCAGTATTTGTCCTTATAAGACTGAGTTAGTTCACTCAGCATAATGCTCTCTAGTCTCTCCCAAGTTCGGTAGTAAATTTTTTTTTTCAATCACTGCTCCTGAGTTCTGCATAGTATTCCATTGTGTGAATGTAACACAGTTTCTCAATCCATTTGATTGTAATGGACATTTGAGCTGTTTCCATGTTCTTGCAATGGTGAATAATGCTGCTATGAGCATTAGTGTAAAAATCTCCATTTGTGTCTCAGTTCTAATGTCCTTGGGGTATAGTCCTAGGAATGGAATAGCTGGGTCATATGGAATTTCTATGTGATACTTTTTTAGAATACCAAATTGTTTCCCAGAGTGGTTGCTCCATTTTACAATCCTACCAACAGTGTATGAAAGTTCACACTTCTCCACATCCTTTCCAACATTTATTGCTTTCTGTCCTGTTAAAATTTGTCACTGCTATTGGAGTCAGGTGGTATCTCATTGTGGTTTTTATTTGCATCTCTCTGATTACCAGTGATTTTGAGCATTTCTGCATGTGTCTGTTGGCCATCCCAAGGTGTTCCATTGTGAAAAGTCTTTCCATGTCTTTTGCCCATTTTGTTACTGGGTTATCAGTCTTTTTCTTATGGATGACGCCTTGTCAATAATCGTTGGCTCAGGGAGTGGAACTGACAACCTTCTGGCTTTTTAGTGCTGCTAATTCCTCATCTACATGTCTCACATGCAAAAACCCATTGCCTAATTCTAGATAAAATTACATTTTGAGAAGTAAAAGTAAAGAGGAAGGTTAGGCAGCTGACAATAAATCTAGGAAAAAAACTTTTCCACATCCAGAAAGCAAAGAAATTAGGTAAAAAGAAGATCTGCTTCAAATTAAAGAGTGTTCAATGACAACAGCAAGTAAAGATAAATCTCTCCCTGTGATTGACACATCAATTACCACAACAGGTATGGCAGAGATCATGAGAGTGGTGCAGGATAGGACAAGATTCAGATCTGTCCTTCATAGGGCCACTATGAGTCACAGTCAACTTAATGGCATTATAGAGTTTATCTTTCAATATGATTTTTCTAGCCATTATTTAACTTTGCTATGTAGATGGGTGGGAATATGTGAAAGGGCGTGTTAGCCTATCCATAACGGGATTGACTATCTACCATTCCATAAGGGGATTGGCCAGTCTCAACAATCTACAAGGGGTTTGGCTAACAGCTCTAGCTGCACAGACAGATCTTGAACCACTAAAGAGAAAGCAAGACAATGTAGGTTGCTCACCCTGCTCCAGCTACACCTATGACAGCAAAACCTACGATCAAACTGGAGACGTGGTATGAGATGGGACCTTCAGGTAGGAAAGCCAATATTGGCAAGGCCGAGAACTTCGTTAGACAACTGGTGGTGGTAAGCCAATATTGGCAGGATAAAGAACAATGGCCTGAAGGCTCAAGGCTAAGGTTCCTGAGCGCACATTTCAGGAGCTATTGTAACTGTGTTCTATTATTAATGTGGATTATAACCTTTTGACTTCCCCAATATGCTTCCGTGTGGTCTTTGAGCTATCACATTGAATTTTGGACGCAGCAAAGCAGTAAGATTGGTGTTGAGATGAGTAAGAAATAGGTATGAGAATGTGAGGGACAAAGTGAGTCAGACCTCCTGGGAATTAAAGTATTACTGATGCTGTTGACAGGGGTAGTTCCCCTTTGTGAACTGGGTAAAGGTCAGATATGGCTGTCCCCATATAGCCCTTGTTCTTTTTATAGGCTTCTAACAATAACTTTAATCAAGGTAGTAGGTAAACCCTTTACATATCAATACCTCATAAGAATATAGACAAACATACTGTGTGTGAGAAGAATAGTGGAGACAGATTCTGAGAAGGGAAAGTCTGAGTGAGATGGTCACAGGGCGCTGAGGAAAACAAAATCTTAAAATGAGTTCTAAACTACAGAGAAAATTGAATATTTTCATAATACACCCCCCCCCCCATTAACCTTAATGAGATCCAGGAGGAGTGAGGATTTAAACATCCAATCCAGTTTTACATCTTGATTTGTCAGTATATCTTCTAGGCTCCTTCGTGAACAGAATTCTGTCACAATAGCAAACATTCCTGAATCATAGAAGAAGCCCAAGAAAGGGTTAATATTCTCATGACGCAGGTCTTTCATCTGGAATTGAGAGGGAGAGGGGGAAAAAATCAGAGCTATTTAAGGGCAACATCACTTAAAACCCATATCCTTGTGGTAGCAACCCTACCCCTGATTTTTTACCCCTGGTGTTTGTGATTGTGTTACGTTGTGTTATGTTGCGTTACGTTACGTTACGTTGCGTTGTGTTACGTTACGTTGCATTACGTTACGTTGTGTTACATTACATTGGAAAGGGGAGATTATCCTGTTGGCTAATCTAATCACATGAGCAGATTGGAATAGCAGAAGAGATAGCTGGAAAGAAGCAAAGATTGAGAAGGATTCAACATTCAACTGACTTTAATGAAGGAACAAGGCCAGGGACCTAGAAATGCAGGTGCTTCAAGAAGCTGAAAATGTGTCTTGAGTGAAAATGGAGAACTCAGTCCTAAACACCAACCAATCATAACTAAATTCTGTCATCAGCCTGGAAATGAATTCTCCTTTGAAAGCTACAGACTGGCTACTACCTTATTTCAATCTTGTGAAACATAAAGCAGAGAACCAAGCTAAACAAACTGGATTATTCCCTACAGATAATAAATGGATGTTGGTAGTAAACGGAAAATGATAAATGATGTTTTAAAACACTAAGCCTAAAAAAAAAAAACCCCACTAAGCCTGTTATAATTTGTATATGGTAGCAATGGAAATTTAAACGGGGCAAAAGAAGATTTCAGAGAAGAATCTCTCTTGGCATATTATAAACTCTTGTACTGGAACGTTCTTCCTGATTCTTGTGAGGATTCTATAGAGTGGAGCTTAGTGACTCAGAAAGAGTAAAGAGCATTATTACAATAAACGGTGGGGTTGATGGTCTCTCTCTGAATGCTTGTGTGTGTGTGTGTGTGTATTTTTTTTCCCCAATATCCCTTGAAATAGCCTACATAAAATCAGGTCAGAGCCTACAAAATAAGTTTAGGACAAAGATCTCAAATTTGGCTACACCAGAGTTTAGGGCTGTTGTACATAGGGTCGCTATGAGTCGCAAGCTACTCGATGACACGTAACAACAACAACAGAGAAACATGCATTTTGTGTGTGTTCAACATGTTCCACACATTGCACTGGGTGTCAGAGATGTAGAGACAAATAAGATGAAGTTCCTTTATGAAATATCTCTCCTTTCAAAGAGGGAAGATAGGAAAACTGACAATTACATTTCATTTCACTATGAATATGTTCTGATGAAAGAGAGCATATGATGGTAAAGAAACCTAGAAGTTAAGAATATAATTAAGCCTAGCAGTTAGAGAAGTCTTGCCCGAGGAAGTGATGCATTTTTTTAGGTTACCAAACAGTTTTATTCAAAACTTTTCCTAGTAAACTTTAAACAACTGGAATAAAAGTCAAATGTACTAAATATAACATGACATTAGTATAGTGAGTAGTATAGATTTTTTTCTTATGGAAATTATTTTCAATTGTTATCTTTGAAATTATTTTCAATTGTTATCTTTTAAAACTTACATTATAACTAATATATTACAGTTATCTTTGTATGAAAACATAGATATTATAATTATTACATCTTGAATATTTATGATTCTATAAACAAATGTCCTTAGGTGTGCATGTTAAGTAGCATATTGAAGTCATAAATTAAATCATGACTTCTATGTCAAAGGCTTATTATTCAGTGAGTAGGAAAGTTCATTTTCATGTGCTATGGGTTTGAAATCAGTCTTCAAAAATAAAATAACAGCAGAAATATTTTTTGTCAGGTTTGTTTGCATTTTTTTTAGCTGGAGATTTTGGGAGAGGGAATTTAAAAAGGCAGGATTTGTTGATGTTGTTGTTAGGTGCCATCGAGTCAAGTACGAATCATAGCAACTCTCTGAACAATACATCTGAACCCTGTCCTGTCCTGTGTGATCTTCTTCATCTCTGACACACTTGAATCCATTGCTGCAGTCATTGTGTCAATCCATCTGGTTGAGGGTCTTCCTTTCTTCCCTTTCCAAGGATGATGTCTCTTTCCAAAGAATGACCTCTCCTAGCAACATGCCCAAAGTATGTGAGACAACCCTTATCCATCCTTGTCTCCAAGGAGCAGTCTGGCTGCACCTCTTCAAAAACATATATGTTTGTTCTTTTGGAAGTCCATAGGATAGTCAGTGCTATTCTCCAATACCAGAATTCAAAGGCACCAATAATGATGGTATATAATTTTACTGTTCCAGCACAAAAATTAATTAAATGTGGTACATTAACACAATGGAATACTACACAGCATGCAGGAGCAATGATTTTTGTCAATTATTATTTACCTTGGGAGGGACTTGAGAACATTATGATGAGTGAACTAACTCAGCCCTACAAGGACAAAAACTGTATAAAATCATTATTTTAGAATGAGTATAAGGATCCAAGGAGGGCTGGAGAGTGGAAGCAGAGGCATGAGGATGTGCAGGGGGAGGGAAGATTACTCATGGGGTTGTACAATTTGATGGGTGTGGGGTGAGGGAAATCAGAAAAATCTGTCCTGGAAAACAATGTATTCAAATTTTGTAAATAAAATAGTATAATAATAAAAATAATTTTTAAAAAGGAGGACAAAACAATGTGATTACATCTTTTTGCTCGAAAGAACTTAAAACTCACACAACTTGGGGACAGAAATCAAAACTTTTGGGGACTGTAATGCCATAATGCAAAGTTTGGAGAAGACAGAGCAGTCAGCAAATGAGAGACAACATTTTGGAAGGTAACATGCTATAATAAGGTTGGGCCTAAAAATATACATGTAAAATCTGCCAAAATCATAAGCTGAATGTTAAATTTTCTATGCAAAAGAGAGATCTCAGGAAAAAAAAATTTAAGAAGCAGTTACTAAACTGGGAGGCTGAAATAGTTAACAATCTCAAACTCCTCTCCATCTTTTATGGTGCTGCCCAGTGGTGAGAATCTTTATGTTCTTGATGTTAAGCTTCAATCCATATTGAAAACTGCAGTCTTTGACCTTCTTCAGCAAACTCTACAGGTTCTTTTCAGTTGTACAACAAGGTTGTGTCATCTGCCTAACACAGGTTGTTGATGAGTCTTCCTCCGATCCTGATGCCATATTTTTCCTCAGAAGCCCAGCCTCCTGAATAATCTGTTCTACATACAGGTTGAAAATATATGGAGACAAGACGCATCTCTGATGCACTCCTTGCCCAATTTTGAACCATGCAGTGTTTTCTTGCTCTGTTCTGATGACTGCTTCTTGGTCCAAGTATAAGTTTCGCATGAGAAAAATAAAGTGTTCTGAGATTCCCATTCTTCTCAAGGTTAGCCACAATTTGCTGTGATCTACATACTCAAAGGTCTTTATATAGTCACTGAAACACAGATTTTGACATAGTTGCTGGGGTAATGGGGTTAGGTGTATCGGAGACAGTGAGATTCATTTAGGATAGGGCAGGGTTTAGAGCTATTGTGCAGAGGGTCATCATGAGTCACAGGTGACTCAACAGCACACAACAACAAACCTGGAAGTAATAAACAGAGATTTGAGTTGCTGCATATGACAGTAGACTTAATTTGAAAACTGAATCTAGAGAAACTGAGTCTATGAAAGTGAAATAGAATTTCAGAGACATAAAATAGAAATAAATTTCTAAAATGTCTCTTTCATAATGCTTAGTCATCAATCAAAGTAGAAAACTATGATGTGTTCTCAATTTTTTAAAAAGTTATCAATAGAAGTTAACTCTCAGATAATTGCATTTACCATCAGCATAAAAGGACTATAAGAAAATATTATAATTAAAGGGTTTAAAAGAAAATATATGCAAAATTAATCTACAGATGTGCCACTGCTCCACAGAATTGTGAACCAAATAGAATTTGTACACTTTGAAATACAGTAACTGAAATTAGAAATTCACTGAATGGGCTTAATGAAAGATTGTTTATGACAGAAGAAATATTGTTGTGTTATTCTTTGGTATCAATCAGGCTTCAGAAATGGACGCTCGCAGAGCAGGTCAAGGGTACAGAACCAAATCATATACCCCAAAGAGGGGAGCCAATACCAAAATGGGTACTTTTGTAACGGGGAAATGTCTCTCATCTGCTTTTCTGGGTAAAATGCTCATCTGTGCGATATTGCTCTAAAGCTGACCTTCCAAGTAAAGGCAGAGGAGGGAGAAGGATTGGCCATCCACTTTAGAAATAATGTGTTGTTGTTGATTGCCGTTGAGTTAAGCATGACTCATAGCAACCCTATAGGCCTGAAGCCTTTCTAAAACTATCTGCACTTATCAAAGTTCATAGAGTTTCCAGAAGCATGCTGTTTAGGAAGTGGATGCCACTCCTGCACAATAAAGCAAACTTAAATTAGATTAGCAGATATGGAACCTGAGGCTGAGCTCTCCGGTTCGCAAACAAAAAGAAGGTGGAACCGTTGTAAGCAGACACTAGTAATTGGAATGTGGGATGTGAGAAGCATGGATGTAGGAAAATTGGATATTGTTAAGAAATAAATGGAATACATAAATATTGCCATACAAGGCATTAGTGAAATGAGGAGGAATGACATGGGACATTTTAAATCAGATAATCTTGTGATCTACTATGACAGAAATTAAAAAGTGATAAAAATGGGGTCACATATGTAGTTAAAAAGACCATTTCTAGATCTATCCTGAAGTACGTTATTGTGAGCAATAGGATAATATCCATACACCTACGAGGAACACCTATTAATATGACCATCATTCAAATACATGCCCCAACAACCAGAGCCAGAGAGGAGGAAATAGATGATTTGTACCAACTTTTGCAGTTGGAAATCGATCAAACACGCAACCAGGATGCACTAATAAAAAGTTGGGAACAGAGAAGAAGGTTCAGTAGTCGGAAACCAGGGCCTAGGTGACAGAAATAAAACTGGAGACAAAATGATAGAATTTTGTACAGTCAATTATTTATTGCAAATACCTTTTATAAGAAGCACAAATGGCCACTATACATACATGTAGATCTCACTTACACAGAAATAGGACTGATTATAAAGAATTGTTGGAGAAACTAAAAATTAGCTGTGAAAACTAGGCCAGGTGTTGACTGTGGAAAAGCCCATCAAATATTCATATGCAAGTTCAAACTAAACAAAATTGAAATCAAATCCACAAGAACCAAAATCTGACCTCTAGTCTGTCTCACCCAAATTTTAAAACCATCTCAGGAACAGTTTGAAACCTTGAACACTAACGAGAAAAAGCCAGATGATCTGTGGGAATATATAAAGAATATTATCCATGAAGAAAGCAAAAGGTCATTACAGAGACAGATGAGGGGAAAAGACCAAGATGAATGTAAGAAGAGACTCTGAATATTTCCCTAAAGCAAAAAAGGGAAGAAATCAAGAAGTTAAGGAGCTTAAGGACAAAGTATGAAGACAAAGCAAAGTATTATAATGAAATGCCCAAAGAGCTGGAAACAAAATCAAAAGAGCAGAAGCTGCTTGACTTTTCTTAAGTTAAAGGAACTGAAGAACAAATTTAAGCCTCGTGTTGCAATACTTAAGGATGGTATGGGCAGAATACTGAATGATCTAGGAAGCATTCAAATAAGATGGAAGGAGTACACAGAGTCACTGTACCAAAAAATTTGGCTGACACAGAAGAATTTCATTAAACATCTTATGTTTAAGAGGCAATGGTGATGAAGGAGAAAATTCTAGTTGCTCTGAAGGAACTGGTAAAAAACAAGGTCCCAGGAATTGATGGCGTACCAACTGACTTATTTAAAAAAGCAGATACAGCCCTGGATGTGCTCACGAGCTTATGCCAAGAAATCTGAAGGACAACCACCTGGCCAACCAACTGGAAGAGATCCAGATTTATTCTCATTTAAAAAAAAAAAGAAAGAAAAAAGATGATTCCAAAGAGTGTGGAATAATGATAATAGAAAGATTGTTTGTTGTTGTTATGTGCCATCGAGTCGCTTGCGACTCATAGCGACCCTATAACAGCCCTAAACTCTGCTCTTTCCTGTGCCAATTGCACTGTCTCTGACACTCCCATCCCGATTACCCCAGTCACTGATTCAATCCACCTCATAGAGGGTCTTCCCCTCCTGCGCTGTCCCTCTACCCTACCAAGCATGATGTCCTTCTCCAAGGACTGGTACCTCCTTACAACATGTCCAAAGTATGTTAGACGGAGCCTCAGAATCTTTGCCTCCAAGGAGCCCACTGGTTTAACCCTTCCCAGGATGAATCTGTTTGTTTTCCTAGCAGTCCATGGTACCCTTAATACTCTTCTCCAGCACCACAGCTCAAAGGCATCAATTAGAAAGAAAAAAAAAAAAGTGTGGAAATTATCGAAAATATCACTCATTTCACATGCAAGTAAAATCCTGTTGAAGATTATCCAAAACACCAGGAACAAAACCTTGAGAGAGAACTACCAGAAATAGAAGCTGGGCTTAGAAGGGGATTTGGCACTAGGGAGAGTATCATTAATGGTTAGATGGTTCTTGGCTGGAAAAAGGGAGTACCAGAGAAATGTCTATGTTTCATTGACTATGCAAAGGCACTTTACTCTGTGGATCACAACAAATTGTGGCTAACCTTGAGAAGAATGGGAATCCCAGAACACCTGATTGTGCTCATACAAAACTTGGACCAGGAAGCAGTCCTCAGAGAAAGGAAACACTATAAGGTCAAGATCAGGAAAAGAGTCTGTCAGGGATGCATTCTATTTCCCTAAGTTTTCAGTCTATATGTGCAAAAGATCATTCAAGGGGCTGGACTTTATGAAGAGGAAAGTGGCCTCAGCATTGGAGGAAAACTGAACAACCTGCATTATGCAGATGACTCAATCTTGCTTGCTGAAACTGAGGATGGCTTTTGCTGCATTTGCTGCAGAGGGTCAAGGACTGTAGTGTGCAATATGGGTTGAAGCTCAACATCAAGAAAACAAAGATTCTCACCACTGGGCCAATTGGCTGCATCATGATAGAGGAGAAGAGATTGAGGTTGTTAACAATTTCAACTTTCTTGAGTCCATAGTCAACACTCTTGGCACAAGTAGCCAGGAAAGCAAAAGACAAATTGCATTAGGAAAATCTACTCTCACAGGCCTCTCCAGAATGCTGACGAGCAACTGTATCAGTTTACAGACTAAGGTGGGTCTGATCTAGGCCATGATCTTTGTAGTTACTTGCTATGCATCAGAGAGCTGGACAATAACTAAGGATGATAATAGAAGAATTGATGCCTTTGAGTTGTGGCATTGGAGAAGAGTAATGAAAATACTATGGACTGCCAAGAGTACAAACAGGTCTGTCCTGGAGAGGGTGAAACCAAGCTGCATCTTAAAGGCAAAGATTTTGAAGCTCGGTCCCACATACTTTGGGTATGTTACCAGGAGCGACTTGGAGAAGGACATCATACTTGAAAAGGTGGGGAGGATCAGTGAAAGAGAGGAAGATCAGTGACAAAATGGATTGACACAGTGACTGCACCAATGGACTCAAGTGTGTCAGAGATGATGACAATGGCATCGGTTTCAGATCTGTTTATTACAGCATCACTAAGATCATTCAGGAGGCTGGGTTCTATGAGGAGAAATGTGGCATCAGAATTGGAGGAAGACTCATCAAAACTGTGTTATGCAGATGGTACAACCCTGCTTTCTGAAACTGAGGAGGACCTAAAGTGCTTCCTGCAGAAGGTCAAGTACTGTAGCCTTCAATATGGATTGAAGCTCAAGAAAAAAAAAGATTCTTACCACTGGGCTGATTGGCAACATTATGATGGATGGTGAAGAGATTGAGATTGTTAACAACGTTTGTTTGCTTGGCTCCACAATCAACTCTTGGTACCAGCAGCCAGGAAATTAAGAGAAGAATTGCATTGGGAAAGTCTGCTGCTTGAGGCCCCTCTAAAGTACTGAAGAGCAACAAAGTCAATCCAGAGACTAAGGGGTGCCTGATTCAGGCCATAGTCTTTGTAATTACTTGCTATGCATCAGAAAGCTGGACAATGACTAGGGATGATAGAAGGAGAACTGATGCCTTTGCATTGTGGTGCTGGACAAGAGTATTGAATATACCATGGACTGCTAAGAGAACAGAAAACTTTGCCTTAGACAGGGTGAAGCCAGTCAGCTCCTTGGAGGCAAGGATTCTGAAGCTTCTCTGACATACCTTGGGCATGTGGCAAAGAGGGACTAGTCCTTGGAGAGGGATGAAATACTTGGGAGGGTGGAGGGACAGTTTAAGAGAGGAAGACCCTCAATGAGATGGATTGATTCAGTGACTGGTGGAACAGGGATAGGTGTGTCAGAGACAATGAGATTGGCACAGGACAGAAGAGGGTTTAGGGTTGTTGTACATAGGGTCGCTATGAGTCGGAGGACACTCGATGGCACATAACAACAAGTTTTACTCGACTTGATGGCATCAAAAAATAACAACAGTGAACACGATGATCAACACATGTGAACCCTGTCATGTGCCATCCTCATGATCTACTCGAGTCCAGAAGAGATAGTGAAATGAAATAGAGATGAATAAAAATTACCCCAAACTAAAAATAACTAGAAGAAAAATAGTTATGGAAAATATTAACAAAGCCTCAGGGGTCTTTTGAGGACTCAATAGTCTAATATATAACTAGGTGTAGTCCCATAGCTCTGGTTTAGGTAGCTCTAGTGCCTAGGGGGTAAGGAGGCACACTGCCAACCCAAAAACAGGTGGTTCAAATCCACCAGCTACTCTGGAATAATTATAGTCAATTTCGTCCCATGAGACTTACTGCCTCTGAGAACCTACTAGTGTTATGGGTCCGTTCTGACTTGAAGGCAATAAGGAATAGAGTACATGGGGAAAATAATTTTTAAGAAATGGCAGTCATGGGAGCTCTGGTGGCCTAGTGGCAAGAAGCTGCACTGTAATCCAAGAGGTGGTGGTTGTTGTTGTTGTTATGTGCCGTCGAGTCGTTTGCAACTCATAACGCCCCTATGTACAACAGCCCTAAACCCTGCTCTATCCTGTGCCAATCGCATTGCCTCTGACACACCCATCCTGATTACCCCAGTCACTGAATCAATCCACCTCATAGGGGCTGTTCTCCTCTGCGCTGTCCCTCCACCCTCCCAAGCATGATGTCCCTTTCCAAGGCCCTGTCCCTCCTTACAACATGTCCAAAGTATGTCAGACAATGCCCCAATATCCTTGCCTCCAAGGAGTAGCATGGTTTAACCCTCTCCAGAATGAATCTGTTTGTTTTCTTGGCAGTCCATGATACTCTCAATACTCTTCTCCAGCACTACAGCCCAAAGGCATCAGTTCTCCTTCTATCCTCCCTAGTCATTATCCAACTCTCTGATGCATAGCAGGTGATTGCAAAGACCATGGCCTGTATCAGGCACACCTTAGTCTCCAGAGAGACACCATTGCTCTTCAGTACTTTGGAGAGGTCCTTAACAGCAGACTTTCCCATCACAATACATTTTTTTATTTCCTGGCTGCTGGTCCAAGAGTGTTGACTGTGGAGCCGAGCAAATTGAAGCTGTGAACAATCTCAATCTCTTTGCCATCCATCCTGATGCTGCCAATTGGTCCAGTGGTGAGAATCTTTGTCTTCTTGACATTGAGCCTCAGTCCATATTGAAGGCTGCAGTCCTTGACCCTCTGCAGCAAGTGCATGAGGTCCTCCTCAGTTTCAGCAAGCAGGGTTGTGTCATCTGCATAACGCAGATTGTTGATAGATCTTCCACCAATCCTGACGCCACATTCTCCTCATAGAGCCCAGCCTCTAGGATAATTTGCTCTGCACACAGGTTGAAAAGGTATGGAGATAGGACACATCCTTGGGGTACACCTTCCCAATTTTGAACCATGTAGTGTTACCCTGCTCTGTTCTGACGACTACCTCTTGGTCCAAGTATAGGTTTTGCATTAGCACGATTAAATGTTCTGGGATTCCCAGTCTTCTCAGAGTCAGTTCAGTTTGTTATGATCCACACAGTCAAACGCCTTTGGATAGTCAATGAAACACAGATAGACATTCTTCTGGTATTCCCTGCTTTCAGCTAAGATCCATCTAACATCAGCTACAATATCCCTAGTACCACGACCCCTTCAAACCCAGCCTGGACTTCTGGCAGTTCTCTACGGATGTGCTGTTCCTGTCATTTTTGGATAATCTTCAAAAGTATTACAGTGAAATGTGCGAGGAGCTAGAGTCGGAAAATCAAAAGGGCTGAACTCGTTCAGCATTTCTTAAGCTCAAGGAACTGAAGAACAAATTCAAACCTCTAGTTGCTATAATCAAGGATGCTTTAGGCAGAATATTAAATGATCCAGGAGGTATTAAAAGAAGATGGAAGGAATATACTGAGTCATTGTATCGAAAGGAATTGGCAGATGCGGAAGAATTTAATGAGATAACATTTGAGCAAGAGCCTATGTTGATGAAGGAAGAAGTTCAAGCTGCTTTGAAGGAAATTGCAAAAAATAAGGCCCCAGGAATAGATGGTATACCAATTGACATATTTCAACTAACAGATGCTGCCCTGGATGTGCTCACCAAGTTGTGCCAAGAAATCTGGAAAACAACCACTTGGCCAACTGACTGGAAGAGATCTATATTTGTTCCCATTCCAAAGAAGGGTGACCCAACTTAGTGTGGAAACTACAGAACAATATCATTAATTTCACATGCAAGCAAGATTCTACTTAAGATTATCCCAGAGGTACACAGTTCAAAACCACCAGTTGCTCTGCTGGGGAAAGAGGGGCAATCTCCTCCTGTACCAGTCAGATCTTATTTGGTGGTACACACACAAAAATAAATTTTTTTTAAAATGGCAGTCAAAAAATGTTATGATTTTATCCTTTTGTGACTGATGTATTTCACTCAGCATGTCTTTCAGACTCATCCATGTTGTGTAGTGTTTATAACTTCATTTTTTCCAATGCTGCATAATATTCCATTTTGTAGATGTATCACAGTTTCTCTACTGATTCGTTTTTTAAATTACATATTTTTTCTTGTGATTTTTACAAAAGTTTACAAAAACTTGGATTTCTATTTATTCATTGTTCATTCAATTCACTTTTCTCTTAAAAAAATTCATTCATTGTTGCACAATTTCCTCCCTCCCTCCCCCATACCCATTCCACTTTTCTGTGCGCTTATTATTCTGGACTGTTGTTATGCAAATAATGCCTAATCATATATTCCTTTTTATTCATGCGTGATTTGTTCTTTTTTTAAAAAAAATTGTACTGGTTTACTTAGAAAGTTTATATACATTGTTTCCCACACCAGATCTTTCCCCTTTCCTTTACCCACCCCTCCCTCCAGCCATGTATTTCTTTTAAACAGTTATTTCCTTCATCTGTTCCAATACACTCTACATTATCTATACTCTTTTAGTTTCCCTCTAGCCCCCATGTCAGTCCTGTTTTAGAACATTGGCATTATGTAGTATTTGTCCTTTTGTGACTAAGATATTTCACTCAGCATAATGTCCTCCAGGGTCACCCATTTTGTATTATATTTTATGAGTTCCTTCTTTTTCAGAGCTGTATAGTATTCCATTGTATGACTATTCAGCTTCTCTATTCATTCATTTGTTGATGGACACTTAGGTTTCTTCCATCTCTTTGCTATTGTGAACAATGCAGCAATGAACATGGGTGCACATATTTGGGTGGCAACCCTGGTTTCTTTAGGGTATATTCCCAGTAGCAGAATTACTGGGTCAAATGGTATTTCTATTTCCAACATTTTTAGAAAGTGCCATACTGCCTTCCGTAGTAGTTGCACCATTTTATGCTCCTGCCAACAGTGAATAAGGGTTCCAATCTCCCCATAATTTTGCCAGCATTTGTTGTTTGCGATCCATTCATTTGTTGATGGGCACTTTAGCTGTTTCCATCTCTCTGCTATTTTGAATAATGCTGTCAATGCTGCATAAGACCACTGTTACAACAATAGGATGGATACAGAAAGGTGGGAGAGCAGGAAAATCACGGATAAAAAATGAACACTGTAGTGAACAGGTAAAGGGGAGAATACTCTGAAAGGAATGGATGATTAGACATTATGTGTATGAAAATTAACAATCTTTATGCAACAATGAATGTTTAAAAAAAACAGTGAACTGGGGGTAGGAAAGAAAATGTGCAGCAATAAATAAATTAAAATCCAACATTTCTGTAAACTGTCATTAAAATCACAATTTTTTTTAAAAGGTGACAAAAGAAAACTAACAATATGGAATAGGACATGCATTACAAAGTGAATGGGAGAGAAGTAGACAGGAAAATGTGTATGAATGAATAAATGAAAACCAATCTCTTTGTGAACGTTCACCAAAATCACACAATTTTATTAAAAAAATTTATTATTATTATTAATTTTCATGAATATTTAGAGATTTTTAATTTCCATTCATTCATTTTTGTACTTTTCTCCCTTCCCACACACCCCCCACCGCCAGCTCGCTCTTCTCTTTGAAAATTAAAGAAAAATTCCTTCATTGGTATATAATCCACCCGTACACCCCCACCCTAAGTATACTCCACTCTGCAATCTTCATTCCTGACTCTTACGATAATCATAATGCCCTATAATATATTGCTTTTAAACTGTACTCTCCCTCATCCGTTTCAATTAAGTAGACATAATGCATCCAGTTTTTCTCACTCTTAACCCAACCCTGATGTCAGTCCCATTCTACAGCAGTGGAATTTCATTTAAAAAAATTTTTGAAAGCTGTTTTGGTGAAATGTATATTTGATATCTGTACACAAATATTCTTAAAATGAATACTGAAAATGTAACTTTGATAACTGCTAAAAAAGGTCATTAAGTTAGCTAAAGGTATCAATTTAACAATATAAGGATCTACTCCAAGCAAGACTGATGCAGTTAGACATCATAATCAAATCCCTGAAATCCCAAGAAACAGTGAAAATCTTGAAGGGAAAAATGGTTGCATTTCTATCACAAGGAAAAGAATAAAGAAAACAATGAAATGACATCTTTAAAATGCTTAAAGGAAAACTTAGCCAACCTAGAATTTTATATTTAGTAAAAATAGTCTTCAAAATTGAAAAACTAAAGACATTTTAAAAAAAAGACAAAAACTGAAGAAATACATCATCAGCAGATTTACAGGTTAAATGAGTAAAGAAAGTTGTCCCAAATGAAGAGAAATGGTGTCATATGGTAACTTGAGTCTATGATAAAAAATTTAAAGTTACCATAAATGGAAAATATGTTGGTAAATGTTACAAATACTTGTTTATTTTATTATAGTAACTTCTGTGTAGGGAGTTCTAGTGGCCTAGTAGTAAAAAGCTGTGCTGCAATCCCAAAGGTACACAGTTCTAATTCAACAGTTCATCTGCCAGAAAAGAAAAGGCAATCTCCTCCCGTGCAATTGCAGCCTCTGAAAACCAGCTAGAGGGTCAGCTTTGGATAGGTTTTGACTCAACGGTACACAACGTGTAATATATAGGATAGGGCAAGGTTCAGATCTACTGTTCACAGGATTGCTATGAGTTGTACTCCACCCCAGAGCACCTAATAATGATATAATATATATGAATGTTTAAAATAACTTTTAACATTGTAAGCAGGAGTGACATCCACTTCCTAAACTTGCCTCTGGAAACTCTATGAACTTTGATAGATGTCAATAGTTGTAGAGAGGCTTCAGGCCTTTTGTTCAGAGGGTCTCTATGAGAGTCATGCTCAACTTGAAGGCAATCAACAACAACAACAACAACAACAACATATGGTATTTATAATATATGTGAAGTATTTATAGAAAAGAAAAAGAACTACAACCTTCAAAATGAAAACACACATAACCATGTTACTTTTCCAGGTCAGGTAACTGGGGATTTTAAATGATTGTGGGATATTTTCTTAGTAATGATCAAAATAGTGATCATTTTGCCAAGAAGTTAAGTGTCAGCTAATACGAAAAAAGCTGTACATAATAGTCTGTCAATTCTCATCCTAATCCTAGGAACTAGACAGTAATATTCTTTTTTATATATAAATAAGGAAATTGGGTTTTGAAAGTTTTGATGACTTGTACAAGTCACCAAGTGGTAGAGCCTAGATTTGAACTCGTCATGTCTCTGACTATAGAGCATATATTTTTATCTTCTCTTTCAATTACTGTACCAGTAATAATCATTTAGTTGCTTCATCTGCTTGTGAAGTGGATCTTCCTAAAAAGCTGATGTTAGTTACTTTGAGTTTATTGGGGGGGGGAGAAAGAGAGAATTTCTCATACCATTTCAAACACATCACTTGCACTTGATTTGACTGACTTAACGTCTCCAAAATCTCCAGAGGGGAACTTTTTCAGCCATACCCAGTCACCCTAGAAAGAAAAGGCAGAGAACAGTAATGAGACTTCATGGTCAGCTGCTGTACAGCAGTGTCCGTTCAACATAAAGGGCTAGACCATAAACCCAAATAAACTTCTTTTCTCTTCTCTCACCCTATACCTCATAGACAGTCATCCTGTATTCTGCACTTAAAAAAAACAAACTGTGTATTCTGAGCTAACATATAGAGAAGTTAAGGTTAAAAATTCCAATTAACTCAAGACAGGGAAACAATTGCAGGAGTGCAGGCCACAGAAAACTAATGATAGCACTCTCTGCAATGCCTCCCTTAACTAACTGCAGAAACTGCTAGGTCGTTTTACTTATTCATAGCTAAGTGATGTAGCACCAGGTTTCCTGTGATTAATGGTGATGGTTGGTGGTTGCAATTCCCCTTGCCTTGAGGCGTCTGTGGCTGGAGATGTAGGGTGGGAAATGTAGTGCAGCAAATGTTTCCAGCATTTACCTTTATCCATTTTTCTCTTGTGGGACAGGCTATTTGAGGAGGACTCTTATCCTTTAGTCATAAACTGATTGATTGGGATGCAGATTAAACATGTTCTCTTATTTTGATGTACAAATATAATAATATGAGTCATCTACACTCTTTCAGATATCTCTTTCGGACTCTTTAAGTACCAAATAGATATTTCTAAGGCAACTGTCAAGTCAAAAACAACAATCATTTTAATTGCCTTCACTTTAACATCAGTATGTGATAGATAATTTTCTTCAATGTGCCTAGCCTCAAGGATTCATCAGTCATCAAGCGCTATTTAGTTTCTGTCCAACCAAAATGTTTAAAGGCAATACAAATATAGACTCCCTTTTCTCTGAAATAATAATAATGCCTTACAATTGCACAGCCCTCTCTACCCTTCAAAGTGCTTTCACATCTATTATCCATAGCCTGGAGATTCCATTTTAGGCTGCACCAATTTGTCATCAAGTAGAGAAAATAAAGCAGAGAGCTCTGTGCAGTCAAATTCTGAGAATAAGAGAGTGTATCCACTCTCTTATTACGGAATATATCCAGCTGCAGCATTGCATCTGGAAACTTGCTGAAGGCAAAGGCTAATGGGAGCTCCAGGCATCTGACTTAGCAGCACTCTGTGGTTAGAGAACATCTTCGAGCCAAGGAGCTCCAAGCCTTTTAATGAGGGAATAGCTCTCAAAGGCCTTCACCAGTTGAGCAAAACTACACTAGCCAGGTTTGATGCGCACAGAGCTCACAAGGGTCATCCAAGATCAGCTTCAGCCTGCAGCAGAATAGCCAAAGCACTGAAGTTTGACTTCCTCATTTCTTGCCCTACAAGTCTCCAAGCATGGCCCTGGGCCAGCTGCATGGACATCACCTGGGAACTTATTAGAAATGCAAATTCGTAGGCCTCATCCCAGACAGTGAATCAGAAATTTTGGAAGTGAGTGCAGCAAGCTCTTCAAGTGATTCTGATGCGTGCTCAAGTATGAGAACTATTGCCCTAGCCTTTCTTTCCTCATACCAGTGGCATTCCCTTCACCACTGAGGACCTTTTATCAATTTTTTCCCACCAAAATCTGCGTTCAGATAAACATCCTAAAACTCATTCATAAAGTGCATGAGGGCTTAACACCAGCTTGAACCTTTAGCTTTCAGAAGAATTTGTCCTCTAGATGAATTAAAGACTATGGCTTAAGTGGAAAGAACAAATTTCTACATAGAAATTTACAAAATCCATCAAAGTGTGGGATCTATTTGTGGATGACAAAGCCTTCCCAGGACTCACAATTGTGCCTGTGGATGCTGCTAGCCACTATGATATGTATGTGCTAATTAGAAAAGTGTGTACTCTTTCAATTAAAAATAAGGAGGGACTGGAGAGCATTATGGTGAGTGAACTAACTCAGTCCCACAAGGATAAATATTGCATAAAACTATTATTGTAGAATTAGTATAAGGATCCAAGAGGGGTGGAAGCAGAGGGATGAAGATGTGCAGGGGGAGGAGGGATTAATCATGGAGTTGTACAGGGTGAGGGAAATTGAAAGAATTTGTTCTCAAAAACAATGTAGCGAGGGGCTGATAGAATTAGGCAAGATCCAGTGGGGACCTAAAAGGTAGAGTAATGATGGGCATGGATCAATGATGATTAATTTTACAAAACACAATATATGAGAATGATAATGTGAAACACAGTGTGAATGGAGGAATCCAGGCAACACAATGTATATAACTTTTGTAGGTAAACCAATACAAAAGAATAAAAAACTTTAAAATTAAAAAAAATAAATAAAAATAATGGTTTAAATACTATGTGAACTTATTAACACAACCTGTTATAGCCCCATGACAGCAACCAGAAATCCTGGTTGCATGCATAGTATTCATTCACTCCCTAGCAAAAATACTCTGCACCTCACAAAACCATGACCTCCAGGCAAAGCCTCTATGTCAGGTTTGGAGTCAAGCTATAAGAAAAGGGGTGGGAGGTAGGAATTGAGCCTCAAATTAGGCAGAAGAGAGGAAGCCACTCAGGGAATCCCTGGGGGATGGGCGGCATAGTGTACAGTGAGGTGCATGGTCAAGTGTTGTTATCGGGGAATATATGAGAAGGCTCCATGATCCAGAGCTAGGCTAGAAGGCCTAGAATCTCTGTCCTTACTTATGCACTATTCTCATATACTAGTATGATTATAATAAAAATAATACCTCTTAAATGTGCTACCCTTGTTGCATGCATAACCTGAATGTCAAGAGTGGCAGCCCTCACACTTGTCTATACCTTATTGGCATCTTCTTTCTGGAGTCAGCCCTCTTTAAAACATGAGTTAACCTTCCATCGAGCATTTTAACTTGCACCAACAACTAAGTTTTCCCTATCACGTAACCAAATTTGAGAGCTGGAAGGGTATTACTATCCTAAGTCCAATCCCTTCATGTTTTGAAACAGAAGCCTTGAACATAGTAAGTGATTTTCCCAAAGTCAGAAAGCTAGCTATCCAGCTCCTATTTTATTTCTTTCCTCTCAATGGCTTCTTTTTTATTTGGGGAAGGTGTTTATATTTGTCTTAAGACATGAATAATTCTCACAAACTTCAGACACAGTTTTCATTTAGTCTGTGTGCATCCTCCTTCATGAATAATAAGGAACAAGGAGGAAATGGGCAGGTTTTATCTTCACTACACATGAACTATTCGTTATTGCTTTCTTTTAAGAAAGAGAATGATAAAAATACTTCACTCATCACTCACTTTTTAATTAAGAGGAAGAGATGTCAAACTCTCTTCACTGAAGTTTTCGAAGCTAATTTAAAGTCCATTGGTTTTGCATTAATACCTTGGTATATTTATTTACTAAAAGTCAAGAGAACAGGGGAGAAGGGTCCTAGCATTGCCTCGGCCTCAAACTCAGTGTCATCCCTAAGGTGGCTGTGTAATCAGGCTGAACTTCAGTTTCCTTGCTGATAGTTTCCTCAGTTTTCAGTTTGGACAATCTATGATTCTGTAATGACAGAGAACATAGTTCATGGAAGGGAAGCAGAGCTATGAAGAATATAGAAAAAGGTGAGAGAATGAAAAAATTGTTCTGTGAAAGACAGAGGAATGAAGGTGTCACATACAGGAGGGGGAGAGGGAGGAGAGAGATAGAGAGAAGCAAAGAAAGACAAAAGGAGTCATAAAAAAGGAAGGAAGGAAGGAAGGAAG
>NW_006399833.1:6835790-6836682 GCF_000299155.1 Elephantulus edwardii
GAAGGAAGGAAGGAAGGAAGGAAGGAAGGAAGGAAGGAAGGAAGGAAGGTGGTGGTGAGTGGGCTCTCACTGGGTATCAGACTCATGTCACTCCCCATCTCATCCCCTTTACCCTGGACTATGGCTATGAAGGTGGATCATAATATGTTGCTACTGCATCTACCATTCACAACTCTTTCTAACTGGAAGTCAGCTCATCTGGCTTTCCTTTCACATTTCAAAGGTTACCTAGGAAATAAGAGTTGAGTTTCCTACACAATCCCAAAGGTTACGCATCTCTGTGTACAAACTGTGTATTTGTGTCTGTATAGTTGGATGTTATGACACATTTTGGAGAAGCTGTTAGGTGTTTGCTAATCCAGGTATGTGGCCTGAGACTTAACATATCTTTCAATATCAATTCTTACAAAAATTTTATTTCTCTTAAACTGAAACTAGACAATGAATCTTCTTTAAAACACTCTACAGGTGAAAGAGGATCAATCTCTTCTCATGTGATTTACAGCCTTAGAAACTCACTAGAGCGTCAGAGAGTCAGTTCTGGCAAAACACAAACGAGTTTGGAGTTTTCTGAATAGAGAGCCATTTCTGAAGGCCCACTGGACCTCTGTGTTTGATCTGTAGCCTTAAGCTCCTCACCCTCCCTACCCAGGATGTTCTTCAGCTCTAGTCAGGCAGTGTTCTAGCCTCAGCTCTCTTAATTCACACCCTGGCATCAACCTAAACTTGACTGTATTATTTTCACTAACACCTTCTTCTTGTGCAAATAAAGTCCTGGTTTGGCCCATATGATGCAGAAATATTCATGGTGTGACTGGCCACCAGTGATTCTGGGAACTAACTCTCTGCCTTCTTCTAAGACAATGAATTCTCCGACATATTTTTTATTTTA
>NW_006399833.1:6843857-6847953 GCF_000299155.1 Elephantulus edwardii
CAGGATAGAGCAGGGTTTAGAGCCGTTGTGCATAGGGTCGCTATGAGTCGGAAACGACTCAACGGCACATAACAACAACAACAACAAAGGAAATGGACAAATAGTTAGAAATGCACACCCTACCTAAACTGACACAAATAGAAATTGAACATCTGAACAGACCCATTACAAAAGAAGAAATTGAAAAGGTAATACAACTTCCAACCAAAAAAAAGCCTGGACCAGATGGTTTTACAATTGAATTTTATCAAACATTCAGAGAAGAACTGTCACCAATTCTACATAAAATATTTCAGAAGATAGAAAAAGATGGAATTCTCCCAGACTCATTCTATGAAGCAAACATATCCTTGATACCAAACCAAAATAGAAAACTATAGGCCAATATCTCTCATGAACATAGTATTCAAGTTGTGCCAAAAATCTGGAGAACAACCACTTGGCCAACTGACTGGAAAAGATACATGTTTGTTCCCATTCCAACGAAAAGTGATCCCACAGAGTGTGGAAATTATAGAACAATATCATTAATCATGCACAAAACAAAACTACTGGAACAGCACATCAACAGAGAACTACCAGAAGTGCAGGCTGGGTTTAGACAGGGTCGTGGTACTAGGCATATTGTAGCTAATGTTAGATGGATCTTAGCTGAAAGCAGGGAGTGCCAGAAGAATGTCTATCCTTGTTTCAATGATTAAGCAAAAGCATTTGACTGTGTCGATCACAACCTCTGGCTGACTCTGAGAAGAATGGGAATCCCAGAACACTTGATCATGCTAATGCGAAACCTATACTTGGACCAGGAGGCAGTCGTCAGAACAGCGCAAGGAAACACTGCATGGTTCAAAATTGGGAAGGGTGTACGCCAGGGATGTATCCTATCTCCAAACCTTTTCAATCTTTATGAAGAACAGATTATCCTGGAGGCTGGGATCTATGAGGAGAAATGTGGCATCAGGATTGGAGGAAGACTTGTCAACAATCTGCGTTATGCAAATGACATAAACCTGCTTGCTGAAACTGAGGAGGACCTGAAGCCCTTGCTGTGGAAGATCAGGGAATGCAGAGGATGATATTCAAATGGCAAACAGACACATGAAGAATTGCTCCAAATCACTGGCAATAAGAGAGATGCAAATCAAAACCACAATAAGGTATCATCTCTCTCCAGTAGCACTGGCAAAGTTTAACAGGACAGCAAGTAATAAATGTTGGAAAGGATGTGATGAGATAGGAACTTTATTACATTGTTGGTAGGACTGTAAAATGGTACAACCACTCTGGAAGGCAGTTTGGCACTTTCTCAAAAAGCCAAACATAGAAATTCCATATGATCCAGCTATCTCAATCTACATCACATCCTAATTTTTCCAAGAGATGGAAAAACGTCATATAGAACTTCATATAGAAAATAAAGAGATATCAAATAAGCAAAGTACTATTGAATAAGTGGGGGGGGGAGTTGGAAGTCTTAGATTCTCTAATTTCAAAATCTACTACATAGTCATAGTAATAAATGCCATTTCAGTTCTGGCACAAGAAGAAATATCTATCTAGAGCACTATAATATAATTGTGAACTCACAAGTCAATTCATTGACCTATGGATGGTGGATCGCTAACGAAAAATTGAAAATCATTATATGGGAAAAGACAGCCTCTTTAACAAGTGGTCCTGGTAAAATTAATGTCCATTTGTAAAGAACCACCAAACTTTCCCACCCCCCAATTTTCCTGCCATGGTAACTCTCTCCAAGGATTGGTTCCTCCTGAGAATATGCCCAAAGTGAGATGAAGTGTCATCATCCTTGCCTCTAAGGAGCACTCTGGTTGCACTTCCTTCAAGACAGACATAGTTGTTCTTTTGGCACTCCATGAAATATTCAATACTCTTCTCCAACACCACAATTCAAAGGCATCAATTCTCCTTCCATCTTCTCTATTCACTGTTCAGTTTTCAGATGCATAGCAAGTAACTCAAAAGACCATGGTTTGGATTGGGTGCACCTTGCTCTCCAGCATTTTGACAACAGGCTTTCCCAATGTAACACATGTTTTGATTTCTTGATTGCTGCTACCATGGCTTTTGATTGTGGATCCAAGTAAAATAAACTCTTTAATAGCTTCAATTTTTCCTTCTATCACAATGTTGCCTATTGGTCCAGGGATGAAGATTTTTTTTTCTTTTCTTGATGTTGAGGTTTCTGCAAGCAAGGTTGTGTCATCTGCATAACATAACTTGTTAGTTAATGAGTCTTTGATCGCGATGCCACATTCTTCATTATATCATCCAGTTTCTCAAATTATTTGCTCAGTGTATAGACTGCATAGTTATGGAGAAAGGGTATAATCCTGCCACACACCTTTCCCTACTCTAAACCATGCAGTGTTCCCTTGCTCTGTTCAGACAACTCCTACATGGTCTATGTCTAGGCTTCACTTGAGCACAAATAAGTATTTGGGGATTCTAATTCTTCTCACTAGTAGACATAATATGTTATGATCCGCACAGTCAAATGTCTTTATAAAATCAGTAAAGCATCAATAAACATGTTTCTAGTATTCTCTGCTTTCAGCCAAGATCCATCCGATATCACCAATGATATCCCCTGTGCCACTATCTCTTCTTTATCCAGCTTGCACTTAAACGAATTCCCTGATAATATACTGTTCCAACAACTTTTTGTGTGTGTAGTTTGTTTGTTTGTTTTTCTTTTTTTTATTAATTTTAATGAACTTTACAGAGACTTTGGATTTCCATTCATTCATTATTGCATTTTTCTCCCTGCCCACACTTCCCTCCCAGTTCACTTTTCACTTTGAAAAGTTATTCCAACAATGTTTAATAATCATTAAATGTCATACTAATGATATGTTCCAATAATTTTCAAATTCTGTTTGACCTTCTTTTTTGGAAGTGGAAACAAACCCACTCTTCTTGTCAGTTGGCCAGATATCTGTCCTTCATATGTTTTGGCAAAGATTCAGAAGCACATCCAGGTTTGCATTTGTTTGCTGAAACACTGCAATTGGTATCCCATCAATTTCTGGGGCTTTGTCTTTTTTTCCAGTGTCTTCAGTGCAGCTTGGACTTCTTTCTTCAGTTCTATTGCTTCTTGATAATGTGCTACCTCTTGAAATGGTTCAGTGTCAACCAATTCTTTTTGGTGCAAAGACTCTGTGAATTCCTTCTATCTTTTTTTTATACTTCCTATAACTATTCAAGACTTTTCCCAGTGTTACAACTTGAGGCTTTAATCTATTCTTCAGTTCTTTCAGCTTGAGAAATGTCAAACATATTCTTCCTTTCTGATTTTCTAACACCAACTCCATGCACATTTGTCTTCTCAAAGTGTTCTCTGAAATCTTCCTTCTGTTTAACTCTTTTGCATCAGCATTCTTTCCCCTTGTTGTGGCTTCTTTTAGTTCCAGTTCAGGTTTCAGAGTCTGCTCTGACATCACTTTTGGTCTTATATTTTTTTCCTTTGAACTTTTGTTTTCTTCATGGAAGATAACCTTGATGTCATTCTACAACTCATCTGGCCTCTGGTCATTAGTGTTCAATGCATCAAATCTATTCTTAAGATGGTTTTTAAATTCAGTTAGGACCAAAATAAATAGCAAAGTTCAATAAGACAGAACATAACAAATGATGACAAGGATATACAAACATTAGAATTCTCATACCTTGCTAATAGGATTGTAAAATGGTACAACCACTATTGAAAACAGTTTGACATTCCTGAAAAATTTTTAAATAGAAATATTTGATCCAGAATTACCATACTAGATGTACCACACTCTCCAACAATTTTTTAAATTTTTTTTATTATTCATTTCAATGAAAATTTACAGAGACTTTGGATTTCCATTCATTCATTGTTGTACTTTTCTCCCCTCCCAACCCTCTCCCCAGTACGCTCCCCTCTTGGAAAAGTAAAAGAAAAATTCTTTCATTGTTTTACAATCCCTCTCCCCAGGTCCACTCCACTATGCAGCCTTCACTCTGGACTCCTGTCATGACAAAAATACCTAATCACATATCCCTTTTAAACAGTTTTCTCCCTCATCTGTTTCAATGCAGTATACATTAT
>NW_006399833.1:6848053-6851589 GCF_000299155.1 Elephantulus edwardii
TTTGAGAAAGCACCATACCACCTTCCACAGTGGTTGCACCATTTTACACTCCCACCAACAGTGAATAAGGGTTCCAGTTTCTCCACAACCTCGCCTGCATTTGTTGCTTGCTGTTCTGTTAAATTTTGCTGTTCTTACTGGGGTGAGATGATATCTCATAGTTGTTTTGATTTGCATCTCTCTCGGAGAAGTTTTTGGATGTGCATAGGGATTTGATTCTTAGGAGGTCCCATTCATCTATTTTATCTTCTTCTGGCTGTTGACATATTCTTAAAGGCTAGCTAGATACAAATGTTTATTTCCACCCCCCTTAATTCTACACTATACTCTTCCAACCACACCAAAGAAATCATACTACGGTTCAACACAAAAATTTTTTTACAGAATGAGAACCATAGCATATCCAAGCCAGAAAAGGCATTAAAGATATCTTAGACCTATACTTCTCAAATCTGCTGTACACAGAGGGGAAACTTGAAAACAAAATACCAATAACTGGGCCCCACTTCATACCAACTGAATCAGAGTCTCTGTGGGTGTTAGACCTGGGTACAGATTTTTTTTAAGTTTCCAAGACTATTTGAATATACAGAGAATCAAGAACTGCTACTTAGCTCAGCATCTTATTTTACAGATAAAAAAAATAAAACCAAAACAATACAAACTAGGAGGTGGCTAAGGTTTTAAGATTTCCTTCCAAATCTCTGAGGTGTCAATACTTCTATAAAGCTGTCAGCTCAGTACATTTGACATCAAAAAACTAACTGATTACCTTGTCTTTGGTCTTTAAAATAATAAAGCTGCCAATCCCTCAATACCTCAGGTTTACATTTGAAAAATAAATTTTCTGTTTAAATAAAATGCAAGATCCAGAAGTTTCCCATCACTTATTTAAGTCAAAGTACTCAGATACACAGAGAAAACAAATGACATACCAATCTCAGTATTCTAGTCCCCTGTCAGTGGTATATACAATGAAGGAGAGCATTAACTTGGAAAATGGGAATGGAAAATGGGAATGACAGACAATCTAAAAATCTACTCCTGTTCTGTTTTCAACTTTCATTATTGTTGCAGTTGAAATTGACAAAATTTGCTGCTTGTTGGTATATCTTCAAACAATAGAAAGAACCCACACTGGGCAGAACTCATTTAGAAGGCAGAAAAAGAGTCTAGTTTCCCTTTGATCCCCTGCTTAACTTTTTCCTGCTGAGAAGAAACAGTTGATTTCTCCAACTGGTGCAAAATTTGTTCTGATTGCCAAATTCCTGTATCTTAGAACAAGGAGTTGTGGTGAGGGGGTGGGAGATGTGGTTTAGCTAAACAACAGCAACAACAACAACAAAACCCTAAACAATAACAACAAAAAAAAACCAAAACCCACAACAACAGAAAAACCAAAACAGAGAATTAAATGGAAAGGCGGGGTGGGAAAGGGTTTCTAGTTCACACAGTAGAAAAAAACCTGCAATACAGGCTGAGATAATAAATGTTTAATTTTTTTAAAGTTCAATAATGTCAGAGGATAACAGGCATAGGAAAAATAACTAGAATTTGGAGGATGAAACTCTAACCTAACACAAATATGTCTCTAGATCGTCAACTACAAGCAATTAGCACAGTCATTTCTTCTATTTTTATGCTTATTTAATCTGAAAGAGGTGACAGAAGTGTTTGGCTCCCCAGGATTTTTTTTTTCCACATGCATGGTAATAAATACATCGAGCTGAAATACCTATGAAGTTATAACTATTTTAGCTGCTGAGGAAACAAGTTATACATAGATGCATACAAGAAACTCATAAGACTTGCCAAAGACCTCAATATTTCCCCCCAAGATTAAGTCATTGTTTTGGTTAAAAAAACAAACAAACAAACAAAAGCTACCCAAGAAGTCTGCCTACCTCATAAATCGCTATGTTGGAGTTCTCATATGTAGCTGGAGTTAGACTCCCTGAAGAAAAGGAGAGCCTTGGGGACCTCCCACTCTGGACTTCTGAGGTGATCTGAAAGCTGACGCTGGCACGACTTCCTCTCTGTAAAAGGATAAGAAATTAAAGGTTATCAGCAAAATTCTCTATATACTTGCTTTAGAATAGAGTCTTGAGCTATGGAGTAAATGCTATTTGTGTTTTTCCTTTACAATTTCTAAGAGAGTATTATAAAATTTGTATCCTACAAACATAAGTTTTCGTGATCCCCTAGTTCTCTTTTTACTTTTGTTG
Organism: Elephantulus edwardii; assembly: GCF_000299155.1. NCBI lineage: Eukaryota > Metazoa > Chordata > Mammalia > Macroscelidea > Macroscelididae > Elephantulus > Elephantulus edwardii. The sequence continues at coordinate 6,850,279 of NW_006399833.1, forward strand.
TTGTTGTGCCAAATGGTAACTTATTTTGCTTCCATATACCAACCTCCCACTATATACCAGCCCCCCACCACACACATTTGGAAGCAGAAGTGGCATCCACTTCCTAAATAGCTTGCGTCTGGAAACCCTCTGAACCTGGAGAAAGGATGAAAGTTATACAAGTGTTCAAGTCTTTTGTTCATAGGGTCGCTATGAGTCACCTACAACTCAATGGCACTTAACAACCACAACCACACACATGAGAAAGTTTGTGTTACTATTTGCTAGAGAAGATTAGAATCATAAGTTTGGGTAGTTAGAAAGATCAGCAGTCACATTCTAGTGTGAGATCTTCACTTTAAAGACAGGTGACCAAATAGGTGAAATGAGTTTCACAGTACTATACAGCTAGTCAAATATTTCATTATAAGAAGTGTCATTTTAAAAACTCCAAAAGCAAAATTATCCATCAAATATGAAGGAGAGATCAAGATATTCCCAGAAAAGCAGAACCTAAGCGAGTTTGTAAAAACAAGACCAGCGTTGCAGGAAAGACTCAGAGATGTCCTTCTTACAGATGTACCACAGAAAGCAGCATGGTCCAAAGTAAACTAGAAACAACACCATAAATAACTCAAAACAATGATAGCAATAAAACGTTGCCTTTCAATAATCACACTGAACGTGGATGGTTTAAATGCACCGCTGAAGAGAAAAAGAGTAGCAGATTGGATTAAAAAAAAAACCAAAAAACAAAAAAACCACCCAAAATCCATCAATATGTTGTTTACAAGAGACACACCTGAAAAAATGAAGATAAATACAGACTAAAAATAAAAGAGTGGGGGAAAATATACCAAGCAAATGGCAACGAGAAGAAAAGCAGGAGTAGCGATATTAATCTCTGATAAAATATGTCGATGTAAAAACTATCACAAAGAACAAGCAAGATCACTACATAATGCTGAAAGGTCAATAGAACAAGAGGACATAACAATAATAAATACCTATGCACCAAATTAAAGACCTGCAAAATACATAAAACAAAAATTAAAAAACGGAAAAAGGAAATAGACAACACTACTATAGTACTTGGAGACTTCAACACACCCCTCTCAAGAAAAGATAGAACTACCAGAAAGAAACTCAGCAGAGATACTGAAGAATTAAACCACACAATAAACCAGCCTTACCTCATAGATATTTACATCATTACAAAGACAGAAGAGGAAGAAAAGACCAAAATGGATGTCAGAAGATACTCTGAAAATTGCACTGGAGTGCAGAGAAGCCAAAGCACAAGGAAGAATTCAAGATACTAAAGAGTTGAAT
>NW_006399833.1:6858619-6868545 GCF_000299155.1 Elephantulus edwardii
TGCGAACAAAGCTGCGATAAACATGGGTGTGCATATATCTGCTTGGGTGGCAGTTATGGTCTCTTTGGGGTATATTCCCAGTAGTGAAATTGCTGGGTCAAATGGTATTTATATCTTTTTGAGAAAGCTCCATACCACCTTCCACAGTGGTTGCACCATTTTACACATCCACCAACAGTGAATAAGGGTTCCAGTTTCTCCACCACCTTGCCCGCATTTGTTGCTTGCTGTTCTGTTAAATTTTGCTATTCTTACTGGGGTGAGATGATATCTCATAGTTGCTTTGTCCAGTGAGTTTTAAGAGGCTATCAATTAAACAGGAAACGATTGTCCATCTTTTTTCCTCAGATCCACTGTTGTATTCATACCACCTGAGAAGCATCACCTTTGGGTTAGCAGCATAACTCCCAGTGGAAAACCCACCAGATACATCCTAAAGAAATAAGAGCTACAACATGAACAGGTACAGGGAACTCATGTTCCCTGCAATATTACTTACAACAGCAAAGAGAAAATAATAATTCAAGAGTCCATCAGTGAATGAGTAAATAAATAAACCATAGTATCATGATATACAAGCACATCTTTCTCTCACAGACCAGCTCGTGGGTTCAAACCACTTATCTTTTGGTTAACAGCTGACTGTAGAACTTCACTATCAACAGGGTTCCTCTATAAAGATTTCAACCTAGAAAATCCCATAGATCAGTTCTATTTTGATATATGGGACCACTCACAACCTAGAAAACTCTGTGAGACAGTTCTCTGTTACAAAGGGTCATTATGCGTCAAAAATCTTGGTGCCTAAAAGCCTTAGCTACAAAACTTTCATTTCACAATGAGGAAATAGAGAGCTAGAGAGGGATATATAAGATCTGGAAGAGCATCACGTGGGACTCTCTTCCCCAGAGCCAGCACTTTCAGGTGTGGGGTAGGGGAAAAGAACGGACTGAAATGCCCCTAGAGAAAGGTCCTTCCATTTGGCGATCCTTGCCTCTGCTGTTGCTGGGTCATTCCAGGTGGCAAACAGGACAAGACAGTTTTGGACAGAGGATTACAGAGAGAAGACTGTCCTTGCAGAAAGCTGACTTGAGAATCACACACAACCCCTGCCCCCCACACAAACAGCTTGAGTTGGTGCCTTCCTCTCCTCCCCACCCCTGATCTCCTGCCACTCTAGAGATAAAGAATGACATTAAGCTTCAGGAGAGAAGATATCATCAGGTGAGATACTCTTCCCCAGAGCCAGCACTTTCAGGTGTGGGTGGGTGGAGAGAAGGGACTGAAAATTCCCTGGGGAAACGTCCTTCTAAATGGGGATCCTTGCTCCACTGCTGCAGGGCCATCCCAGGTTCTAAAGAGGACTTGAGAGTTTAGGAAAGAGAGCTACAAGCAGGGAAAAGACTTTCTCAGGAATGCAGGAAACAACAGAAAAAGAAACAGCAAAATGGCAATGATAAAACCTGGCCTGTCAATAATCACACTTAATGTGAATGAACTAAATGTACCAATCAAGAGAAAAAGAGTAGCAGAATGGATAATAAAAACAAAGCCCGTTAATGTGTATGGTACTGGTACAGTGACAGGCACAAGGACTAGTGAAACTAAATTGAGAACTCAGAAGTGGACCCAGCTATCTACGGTCAACTGATATTTGACAAGGAAATCAAAGTTATTAGATGGGGAAATGACTACCTCTTCAACAAGTGATGCTGGCAAAACTGGACTTCTACCTGAAGAAAGCTGAAACAGGATCCACATCTCATACCATACACAAAAATCAACTCAAGGTGGTGGATCAGAGACCTGGAAGTAAAGCCCCAAAGCATAAAATTCATAAGAGACAAAGGGACAAATGCTATATGGTGCCACTGTTGTAGAATGAGGCTGGCATTGGGGTGGGGGTAAGACTGAGAAAAACTGGATGAAATATGTTTACGGCATTGAAGTCTATGGGGGAGAGAATAGTCTAAAAGTATTATATTTTAGGGCATTATTTTTATCGTAGGAGTATGCAATGAGGGTTGCAGAGTGGATTATATTTGGGGGTAGGGGGTGGGGTTTGGGGAGGTGCGGGGGGGGATTGTGTAACAATGAGGGAGTTTTTCTTTTGCTTTTCAAGGAGAGGAGCAAAAGGGGGGAGGGGGTTTGTGCGGGGAGAAGGGTGCAACAATGAATGAATGGAATTCCAAAATCTCTGTAGATGTTCATTGAAATGAAAAATAAACAACCTAAATAAAATGTGCACCAGCAGCATTTGCTCAAGGATAAAGCTCAGAAGGAAGGGTGGGAGGGAGGAAGGGAAGAGTGGAGGGAGAGTACTATGGAAACATTAATGGAAATCATACTTAGTGGGAGGAAGTGGGAAAAGTGTGGATTGCATTGTGGGTGTTGTAATTAATGGTATTAAACAAAAAGAGTATGAGTGACTGAATGAAAAACCAGTATGCTTTGTAAGCTTTCAGTCAAATCACAATAAAAAATAAAATAAAAATTTTTTTTTTAAAATTCATAAGAGACAAACTGGAACCAAGCTTAGAAGTCTATGGTATAAAGAGGTTGACAAATAGAGCCAGAAATGGACAATCTGGAGAGGATAAAATTGATGATTGGGACCTTCTGAAGATTAAATCCCTGTGTGCACCAAAATATTTTTTTAATAGGGTGAAAAGAAAACTTAGAGAATGGGAAAATACATTTGGCAATACCATCTCAGACAAGGGTCTCATAACAAAAGTTTACAGAATTCTACTGGGCCTCCACAAGAAAAAGACTGATAACTCAATTACAAAATGGGCAAAAAACATGGAAAGACTTCCCATAGAGGAAGACATTCAGTTGTCCAACAGACACATGAAGAAATGCTCAAAATCACTGGCAATAAAAGAGATGCAAATCAAAGCCACAATGAAATACCATCTCACCCCAGTAGCACTGACAAAGTTAAGCAGGCCAGTAAACAACAAATGTTGGAGAGGATGTAGAGAGGCGGGATCTCACTTACATTGTTGGTGAAATTGTAAAATGGTACAACCACTCTGGGCAGTCTGGTGTTTCCTCAAAAAGCTGAACATAGAAACTACAAATGACTAAATTATTCTAATACCAGGAATATACCCCAAGAATATTAGAACTGAGACACAAATGGAGAGTTGTACACCAATGTTCATAGCAGCATTGTTAAGAACATAGAAACAATCCAAGTGTCCGACCACAACTAAATAGACTGAGAAATTATGGTACATTCACAATGGAATACTATGCAGCACTCAGAAGCAGTGATTTTAAAAAATATTACATAACTTTGGATAGAACGGAGAACATTATTATGAGTGAACTAACTCAGTCTCATAAGGACAAATACTGCATAAGACCATTATTGTAAAAATAGAAGGATAACTAGTAAAACATGTACGGTAATCCAAGGGGGGAAGAGGTGCAAACAGAGAGGTGAGGATAAGTAGGGGTGAAATCACAAGGTTGCACAATTTGGTGGGTGATGGGAGACGATAAAGAAAATTGGAAAGATCTGGCAGGGATAATGGTGGGCATAGTGAAATGGTGATTAATTTTATAAAACATAATGAATGGTAAGGATTGTATGAAACAATGTGAATTTTGTAAGCAAACTGATATAAAATAAAAATTAAAACAACAACAGAAAAAGAGCTGGAAGAAGAATCTATTTCATGATCTATAAACATTGAGTGTTGATAGCTGTCATAGGGTCGCTATGAGTCGTGATCCACTCGAAGACAACAACAACAGCAATGCTCTTTCTACCATATTTATTCTATGCTCGACTGACAATAAAAAATTAATCTAAGTTCTTTCCAACACTCTGTCCTTAATGGTCTTTGATTACCTGCTTTAGTTCTGAGTTAAGCACATTATGTCAAGACTATAACAGTCAAATTTCCAAGCCAATAGTAAACAATACCCAGTCCCCATTGTGCTAATATCTCACTTAACAGCTCAAGATTCAGATAAGATGTAAAACTTGACCCTTCACATAAGCCTTCCTTCAACCTAAACTCTCCACAACAGAGGAAGACCGGAGAGGAATATATTTCTCTTTCATTCTTTATTTTCATATCTCAGCAGAAGCACCTAGAACTGTATGTTGGGATACAGACCTCTCCATGAAGGGCAAAGGAGAAATTAAAAACATCTGCTGAAATCAACATACATTTGAGCTTCAGCTTCACTTTATTCTAAAAATTTCCTTTCCTATACTGACTTTTCATGACCTGCCAATTTTTCTAGACTGAATTAATTTTATATTCACCAAGAGTTTACACTTTCAGACATTCCATTTGGATGGAATTCTTGGCTCGACTTTTTGACTGATTAGACACAGCCAGCTGCAAGTTTGTGACTACACAGCAATTAAGGAAACTGTATGCTTCCTCTATCTTTTCCCATCAGAATCCCTGATACAAGCCAAATGCCAAAAAGGATCTGGAGGCTAAGATGCAGGCTCTTCTTAGCCAATGCCATCCTTTTCCACCTGGGCCACACCAGAAAAAAATAAAACATTCCCTATAAGGCTATCAATCTCTGTTGCTGTGATTCTTCTTACACATATGGTGAAAAGTAGTGGTGATATTTTTAATTCTGATTATGTCAAAATGTATGTACAAGTGAAAGAAAATATCTACTACGATAAAATAGATTTTATACCCCAGGCACTTTATTCATGGAATGTAGCACTGTTCTGCTATTTACAATTTTGTGAGTAGTGATAAGAACCTGTGCTGAATCCTAAAGGCATATGGTTTGAATCCACCAGCTGCTGCTTTGTGGGAGAAGGATGGACAATCTCCTCTCATGCGATTTACTGTCTCTATTGAAAACCCACTGGAGGGCTGACTATAGGTTGGTTCTAACTCATCAGCACACAATAGTAACAACAATAGTATGTTTGAGAAGCTCTGATAATCTCCTGCCATACAATTTACAGCCTCTGAAAACCTGCTGAAGGGTTATCTGAGTTGGTTATGACTCAATGGCACAGAACAATAGTGTCATTTAGTCACTTAAATGAAAAGAGACAATGGCTACAGGTCTATGTTTTTAAAGGCTAAGTAAGCCCAAGTATGCAGTTAAATCTCTTATTTTGATCTTCAAATGTAAAATAACTAAGGAGTTGACATGAAATCTAATTTAAGGAGATTTTTTAAAAAATAGGATTTTAACAACTGTTGTGTTGCTTTTTGTCAAAATTTTACTATATTTTGTTGCACTTGAACAATGACTTCTAGTCATCTGTTTAACAATTAAAAACCTATTTCTGGATAAAATAGCTTGTTACAGAATTAAGTGATTTTGCTCCCCCCTTCATATTGAGTTATATATTGAGATTGTTTCAGAGCTTAGATCTCAGGGTCTACATTTTTTGCTGGACATTGACCTCCTGGGTATATCACATTCAGAAAAATTCTACCATCATGAGTCTTAGAGAGCTCTGGTGCATAAAAACCCTTGGACCAACTAATCTATATTATGGTTTATAAATTTGTCTATTCTGGATATTTCACATAAATAGAATAATGTTATTGTTGGTTGCTGTTGTTATGTGCCACCAAGTCGCCTGCAACTCATAGTGACCCTATATACAACAGCTCTGAAGCCTGCCCTGTTCTGAGCCAGTCTCACTGATTCTGACACACCAATCCTCAATGCCCTAGTTACTGTATCAATCCATCTCATCCAGGATCTTCTTCTCCTGCACTGTCCCTCCACACTTCTGAGCCATGATATCCTTCTCTAAGGATTGGTCCCTTCTGGACACATGCCCAAAGAATCTGAAATGGAGATTAAAAATCCTAGCCTCCAAGGAGAAACTTGGTTTTACTCTCTCTAAGACAGACCTATTGGTTTTCTTGGAGGTCCATGGTATGTTCAAGACTATTCTCAAGGACTACAATCCAAAGGCATCAATTCTTCATCTGTCATCCTCAGTCATTGTCCAGCTCTCTGATGCAGAGTAAGTAATTGTGAAGACCATGGCCTGGATCAGGTACACCTTAGTCTCTAGACTCACATCGTTGCTTCTTAGTACTCTGGAAAGGTCCCTGACAGCAGATTTACTCAATGCAAGTTGTCTTTTGATTCCCTGAAACCTGGAGCTGAGCAAGCAGCAACTGATAACAACCTCAATTTCTTCTCCACCCATCATGATGCTGCCAATTAGTGCAGTGGCGAGAAACTTTTGTTCCCAAACCAAAAAAGGTGTCCTAATAGAGTGTGGAAATTATAGTACAATATCACTCATATCATATGCAAGCAAAATCCTACTAGAGATTATATATCTATACCCAGCATAGATTATTCAAGATGCTGCCCTGGACGTGCTCACCAGGTTGTGGCTGACTAACTGGAAGAGATACATACATATTTAATCTCATTTTAAAAAAAGTGACCTAACAGAAATTGGAAATTAGCATACAATATCACTCATATCACACACAAGCAAAATCCTGCTGAAGATCATCCAGAAATGAATTGGAACAGTACATTGACAGAGAACTACTAGAAATACAAGCTGGGTTTAGAAGAGGCCATCGCACTAGAGACATTATTGCCAATGTCAAACGGATCTTGGCAGAAAGCAGAATACTAGAGGGTATCTATTTGTGTTTCATTGGCTATGCACAGGCATTTGACTGTGTGGATCACAACAAATTGTGATTAACCTTGAGGAAAATGGGAATCCCAGAACTTGATTGTGCTTATGCAAAACCTATACTTGGATCAGGAAGCAGTCCTCAGAACAGAGCACAGAAACACTGCACGGTTCAAAACCAGGAAGGGAGTGTGTCAGGGATGCACCCTATCTCAAAATAGAATTATAAAATTGAAAAAAAAATGGAGACTAATAAGAATATGTCTCTATGCCAGGAGGCTAAAATATAGCTTCCAGTTACAGTGATAAGTTTTGGCTTTCAGCAATATATTTCACCACCCACTACCACTGAAATTATTCTGAACCAATTCCATTTAGTTTCTGAAGCTATAAACCTTTATGGGAGAAGACTGCCCATATTTTCTCTATGAAGTGAAACCACTGATCTTTCATTTAGCAGCCTAAGATATGCCACTAGGGTTCCTTATACATTTCCAGAAACATATCAGCCTTCAAAAACCTACTTATTTCAACAAGAAGCTGAGTTATAACTGGAAAATTTGACCAAACTGATAGACATTTGATCCCAACTGCATGTTGCTGTTGTTAGATGACATTGAGTCGAGTATGAGTTATAGCGACCCCATGAACAAAAGATCTGAACCCTGTCTTCTCCTGCGCCATCCACACAATCTCTGAGAACACTCAAACCCATTCCTGCAGTCAATGTCAATTCAACTGGTTGAGGGCCTTGCTCTTCTTCACTATCTCTCCACCTTCCCAAGTATGAAGGAATAGCTTCTCCGAGCAACCTGCCCAACGTATGTGAGACGAAGCTCTATCATTTTTGCCTGCAGAGAATACTTTGACTGAACTTGATTCTTTTGGCAGTGCATGGAATATTCAGCACTCTTCTCCAATACCACATTTCAAAGGCATAAATTCTTCTGTCATCCTTAGTCTTTGTCCACCTTGAAGATGAAAAGACCATGGCTTGGATCAGGCACACCTTAGTCCTCAAACTGATATTATTGCTCCTCAGTAATTTGGAGAGGTCCCTGGCAGCAGACTTGCCCAAAGCAATAAATATATCTCCTGATCTACTAATTGCTGGTACCAAGTGAATTGATTGTGGATACAAGTAAGATGAAGTCATTGACAGTTTCAATATTTTCTCCATTTATCATGATGTTGCCTATAGGTCCAATGGCATAGATTTTTGTTTTCTTCATGCTGTGATGCAATCCATATTGAAAGTTGCAGTGTTTAATCTTCCTTAGCAAACTCTTTAAGTCCTACTCACTCCATACTTTCAGCAAGCAAGATTGTGTCATTTGCATAATGAAAGTTACTGATGAGTCTTCCTTTAACCCTGATATCACATTCTTCCGCATGGGGGCCAATGTTTAGAAGAATATGCTCAGCATACAGATTAAATAGGTATGGAAAAAGATAAAACTATGACACACACCTTTCCTACTTTTTTCTTTTTTATTGAGATTTTAATGAAAATTTATAGACAACTCGAATTTCCATTAATTCATTGTTGCACATTTTCCTCCCTGCCACCTCTCCCCCCAGTTAACTTTTTGTTTGAAAAAAAAGTCTTTCATTGTTATACAGTCCCCCCACCAGTCCACTTTACTATGCAGTTCTTATTCTGGGCTTTTGTCATGCCAATAATACCTAATCATTCTTCCTTTTATACAGTATCCCCTCCTTTCTTAGTTTCCTCCCAACCCCCATGTCAGTCTTGTTTTATAACAGTGGAATTATGCAGTATTTGTCTTTTTGTAACTGAGATATTTCACTCAACATAATGCCTTCCATGATCACCCATTTTGTATACTATTTCATGAGTTCTTTGTTTTTCAGTGCTCCATAATATTCCATCCATTGTGTGGATAAAACACAGCTTCTCTATCCATTCGTTTGCTGATGGGCACTTGGGGTTTTTCCAACTCTTTCCTATCATGAACAAAGCAGTAATAAATATGGGTGGATGTGCCTATATCTGCTTGACTGGCAGTTCTGGTTTCATTAGGGTATATTCCCAGTAGTGGAATTTCTGGGTCAAATGGTATTTTTATTTCCAACTTTTTGAGAAAGCCCCATACTGCCTTCCATATGGTTGTACCATTTTACACTCCCACCAACACTGAATAAGGGTTTCAGTTTCTCCACAACCTCGCCAGCATTTGTTGTTTGCTGCTCTATTTAATTTTGCTATTCTTACTGGGGTGACATGATATCTCATAGTTGTTTTGACCTTTCCTACTTTAAAACCATGTTTTGTTAGCAAACCTTGCTCTCTTAGCACAATAACTTCCTGGTCTAGGTATAAGTTTCACATGAGCAGAATTGTTCTGGAATTCCCATTTGTACCAATGTTAGATCCACAACGTTATGCTCCACACAGTAAAATGCCTTTGCATACTCATAGTCAATAAAGCACAAATAGACATTCTTCTGATATTCTTTGCTTTCAACCAGGATGATCTTACATCAGCCATGATGTCACTGGTGCCACAGCCTCTTCTAAATCCAACTTGAACTTCTGGTACTTCTCCATCTACGTACTGATGTGGCCAATTTTTAATGATCTTCAGCAGTATTTTCTTTGCATGTGATATTATTGATTTTTAAATAATTTCCATATTCTGTTTGATACCTTTCTTGGGAATGGGAATAAATATGGATCTCTGGACAGTTGGCCTGGCTGCTGTCCTCCAAATTTCCTGGCATAGACCGGTGGGCATGTCCAGGGCTGCATCTATCATTTGAAATATGTCACTTAATATCCTATCTGGGATACATTTCTGGGGACTCATTTTTTGCCAGTGTCTTCAGTGTAGCTTAAACTTCTTTCTTTATCATTGGCTATTAAACACATAATCCTTGCTGAAATATTTCAGTGTTGGCCAACTCTTTTTGGTACGGCAATTCTCTGTATTCCCTCCATCTTCTTTTGATGCTTCCTGGATTATTCAACATAGTGCCCATGTTGTTGTTGTTGTGTACTATCGAGTCAGAACTGACCCATAGCTAACCATTCAGGAGTTTTCAGAGGCAGTTAATCACACAGGAGGAGATTCCCCATCCTTTTCCCATGGAGCAGCTAGTGGATTCAAACCACATTCCTCCAGGATCGCAGCATAGCTTCTTGCCACTAGGCCACCAGAACTGAATGGGACCTTGTAAGACTCAAATCCCTATGCACATCCAAAAACTTCTCCAGTAGGGTAAAAAGGGAAGCCACTGACTGGGAAAAAGTATTCGGTAATATCATATCAGATAA
>NW_006399833.1:6869825-6872829 GCF_000299155.1 Elephantulus edwardii
GAGGGTAGAGAGAATAGTGCAACAATGAATGAGTGGAAACCCAAAATCTCTGTAAATGTTTATGAAAATTAATAAAATATAGAAAAAAAAAGAACTCCCCATTTAGGATAATAGGAGTTCTTGTTATTTTCAAATGTCTTCTAATAAATAGTCTCTCCTTGTTTCTACTTTTCCTAAAAGGCTCACCTTTAGTTCAGATGGTTGCCTTCAGTCTTGAAAAGTATTAGAGATCAGAGTCCAAGAAATGCCTTGTAAATTTAGGAAGCAAGATGATCTGACAATATCCAAAAGTATGTTGTTGTTGTTGTTGTTGTTATGTGCTGTCGAGTCATTTGCGACTCATAGCGACCCTATGTACAACAGCCCTGAACTCTGCTCTGTCCTGTGCCAATCGCACTGTCTCCGACACTCCCATTCTGATTACATCAGTCAATGAATCAATCCACCTCATAGAGGACCTTCCCCTACTGCGCTGTCCCTCCACCCTCCCAAGTATGATGTCCTTCTCCAAGGACCGGCCTCTCCTCACAACATGTCCAAAGTATGTTAGACGGAGCCTTAGAATTCTTGCCTCCAAGGAGCCACCCAGTTTAATCCCTTCCAGGATGAATCTGTTTGTTTTCCTAGCAGTCAATGGTACTCTCAATACTCTTCTCCAGTACTACAGATCAAAGGCATCAATTCTCCTTCTATCCTCCTTGGTCATTGTCCAACTCTCTGATGCATACAAGTGATTGCGAAGACCATGGCCTGTATCAGATGCACCTTAGTCTCCAGAGATACACCATTGCTCTTCAGTACTTTGGCGAGGTCCCTAACAGCAGACTTTCCCATGGCAATGCCCCTTTTAATTTCCTGGCTACTAGTACCAAGAGTGTTGACTGTGGAGCCAAGCAAACTAAAGCTGTGAACAATCTCAATCTCTTCACCGTCCGTCCTGATGCTGCCAATTGGTCCAGTGGTGAGAATCTCTGTCTTCTTGACATTGAGCCTCAATCCATATTGGAGGCTGCAGTCCTTGACCCTCTGCAGCAGGTGCTTCAGGTCCTCCTCAGCTTCAGCAAGCAGGGTTGTGTCATCTGCATAACGCAGATTGTTGATAGATCTTCCACCAATCTTGACCACACATTTCTCCTCATAGAGCCCAGCCTCCCGGATAATCTGTTCTGCATACAGGATGAAAAGGTATGGAGATAGGACACATCCCTGGCGTACACCCTTCCCAATTTTGAACCATGCAGTATTCCATTGCTCTGTTCTGACGACTGCCTCTTGGTCCAAGTATAGGTTTCACATTAGAACAATCAAGTGTTCTGGGATTCCCATTCTTCTCAGAGTCAGCCACAGTTTGTTATGATCCACACAGTCAAACGCCTTTGGATAGTCAATGAAACAGATAGACATTCCTCTGGTATTTTCTGCTTTTGGCTAAGATCCATCTAACATCAGCTACAATATCCCCAGTACCACGACCCCTTCTAAACCCAGCCTGGACTTCTGGCAGTTCTTTGCTGATGTGCTGTTCCAGTCGTTTTTGGATAATCTTCAATAGAATCTTGCTTGCATGTGAAATCCAAAAGTATACTTCCTAAATATCTTTCTGTTATTGTTTGGTCCACTTTTAGCAGTTTTACATAAGCACAGAGAAAACTAGAGTAACCCAGTATTGCGACTTGGGGCTTAAATTTGTTTCAATCCTCTCAGCTTGAGAAATGCCAAATAAGTCCTTCCCTTTTTATTCTCCAATTCTAGAACTCTGCACATTCTGCTAAAGTTTGCTCTGTTTTCCCAAGCTGCCTTTTGCAATCTCTGACAATCACCCACAAGTCACCATACAGCTGTGTCACATTTGACAGGCTCTAGGATCTTAGCCTATAGCTTACATGTTTCTGCAAAATTAACCTGCATGCCTATGGTCATGTGACCCTGATTGATCAGCCTCTGGGAGACCTTCTAGTGAATCCTTGAACCCAAGCGCTATAGAGGAATTGGGGAAACAAGCCATGGATGGAGCTCTTAAAGTTAGAAATTATGGACTTACACAGTTGGTTAAGCATTTGAGACTACATTTACCTGAGATTTCTTATAAAGAGTCTACTATTAATCTTAGCAAGATAAATTATAAAAACCTCTATTATACCAGGAATGAGAAACTGAGGATGAATGGTGGTGCATTCATTTCAAGAGCGATCCTAAAGTGCAATGTTGTGAGTGATAGGACACTATACATAAGCATACAATGAAAGTCTGTTAATCTGACTATTATTCAAATATGTACACCAACAATTAAGGCAAAAGAGGAGGAAATGGACTATTTCTACCAACTTTGGTAGCGCAAAAAGGACCAAACATGTAATCAAGATGCATTAATAATTAGGGTGGAAGAAATTACCATTTTCTGGCAAGTATGGTGTTGGTGACAGAAAGGAGGCTGGAAATAAAATGATTGAATTTTGTGCAATCAATGATGTATTCATTGCAAATACCTTTTTTAAAAGAAAGACACAAAGGCATATTTACAAATGGACTGAACCTGAGTGGCTGCACAGAAAGCAAACTGACTACATCTGTGGAAAGAACCATTGGAAAAGCTCAATATTAGCAGTCAAAACCAGGCCAGGTGCTGACTGTGGAACAAACTATCAATTACGCACATCCAAGTTCAACTCGAAACTGTAGAAAATTAATACAAGTTCACAATTAACAAATATGACATAAGTCTACCTTAATTGAATTTAAAAATCATCTCCAGAATAGATTTGAGGCATTGAACACTAATTATCAAAGACCAGATGAGTTAAGGGATTGCATCAAAGAGCAAAATGTCATCACAAAGACAGAAGAGGAAGAAAAGACCAAACTACATGTCAGAAAAGACCATAAAAATTGCACTAGATCAACCAAAAGCCAAAATGCAGGGAAGATATGGCCAATTAAAAAATTTGAACAGAAGATTTCAAAGGGCATCTCAAAAGGCAAAACCAAATATTTCAAATATTTATTT
>NW_006399833.1:6873077-6874069 GCF_000299155.1 Elephantulus edwardii
GAAAATTAAAAAAATGAAGAATTCACATGGCATTTCTAAAGTTGAAAGAACTGAAAAACAAAATCAAGCCATGAGTTGAAGTCCTGAGAGATACTATGGGTAAAATCTCGATTGATACAGAAAGCATCAAAAGATGGACAGAATACACTGTAGCTAAAAGAACTGGCAAACCTGAAAAATTTCAGGAAGTGCCATATGAATAGAAGCCAAGAAGAAATTCTAGCTGCACAAAAGGCACAAAAGGCATTGGCAAAAAATGAGGCCTCAGGAATCAGTGTAATACCATTTGACATGTTTCAACTAGTAGAGAAGCCCTGGAACATGTTCACCAGTCTATGGTGGGAAATTTAGAGCATAGCTGCTTGGCTAACTGACTGGAAGAGGTGCATATTTATTCCCATTCCCAAGAAAGATTACCCAACAGAATGTAGGAATAATCAAACTATATGATTAATATCACATGCAAATGAAATATTGCAGAAGATCATCCAAATTTGGCTAGAACAGTACATTAACATTAATATTTAACATTAACAGAGGTTCAAGTGGGGTTAACATGAGACCATGGCACCAGGAATAGCATTGCTGAGGTCAGATGGATCCTGGCTGAAAGTAAAGAAAACCAGAAGAATGTGTAATTGTCTTCCATTGACAATGCAAAAGCATTTGACTGGGCTGATCATAACAGACTATGACATTAACATTAAGACTATTACTATAACATTGAGAACAATGGCTATACCAGAGCACTTAATTGTGCTCAGATGAAACCTGTATCTAGATCAAGAATCTGTTGTCAAGAACAGTAAGCAACAAATGCTGGCAAGGTTGTGGAGAAACTGGAACCCTGATTCACTGTTGGTGGGAGTGTAAAATGGTACAACCCCTGTGGAAAGCAGTATGGCGCTTTCTCAAAAAGCTGCAAATAGAGATACCATTTGACCCAGCAATTCCACTACTGGGAATATACCCTGAAGAGACCATAGCTGACA
>NW_006399833.1:6875029-6896879 GCF_000299155.1 Elephantulus edwardii
TAATAAAATTTAATAATAATAATAATAATAAAAAAGAATCTGTTGTCAAAACAGAGCAAGGGGACATAGTTCAAAAGCAGGAAAAGTGTACATCAGGGGTATATCCTTTCTTCATGCCTATTCAATCGGTACACTGAAAGCTGGACTCAATGAAGAAAAACATGACATCGGGAACAGAGGAAGACTCATCAACTACTTCCATTCTGCAGAAGATCCAACCTTGTTTGCAGAAAGTCAGGAGGACGTGAAACATTTACTGCAGATGATCAAAGACTATAGCCTTCAATATGGATTGCCTCTCAACATCAAGGCAACAAAAATCCTTACCAGTGGATAGAGAAGTTGTGGTATATTCACACAATGGAATACTACGCTGCATTGAAAAACAAGGAAATCATGCAATGTTATTCAAACTGGGTGACCTTGGAGGACATTATGCTGAGTGAAGTGTCTCAGTCACAAAAGGACAAATATTGCATGGTGCCACTGTTGTAAAACAGGACTGACCTCGGGGTTGTGGGGAGACTGAGAACGATGGGTTCAATAATGTATACTGCATTGAAACAGATGAGGGAGAAAACTGTTTAAAAGGGATATGTGATTAGGTATTTTTGTTATGACAGGAGTCCAGAACGAAGGCTGCATAGTCCATAGCGAAGGAGTGGACCTGGGGGGAGGGAGTGTAAAACAATGAAAGAATTTTTCTTCTACTCTTCCAAGAGGGTAGTGTACTTGGGGGGGAGGGTTGGAGGTAAGGAAACTGCAACAATGAATGAATGGAAATCCAAAGTCTCTGTAAATTTTCATTGAAATTAATAATAAATTAAAAAAATACACAGAGTCACTGTATCAGAAGGAATTGGCTGACACAGAAGAATTTCATGAAATAACATATGAGCAAGAGCCTATGGTGATGAAGGAGGAAGTTCAAATTGCTCTGAAGGAATTGGCAAAAAACACGGCTCCAGGAGTTCTTGGCATACCAATTAACATATTGCAACAAACAGACACTGCCCTGGATGTACTCACTACGTTGTGCCAAGAAATCTGGAGGACAGTCGGCTGGCCGACTGACTGGAAAAGATCAATATTCGTTCCCATTCCAAAGAAAGGTGAACCAACAGAGTGCGGAAATTATCAAACAATGTCATTAATATCACATGCAAGCAAGATTCTGCTGAAAATTATCCAAAGATGTTTGGAACAATATGTCAACAGAGAATTGCCAGATGTCCAGGCTGGATTTAGACGAGGTCATGGTACTAGGGATATTATAGCTAATGTTAGGTGGATCTTGGCAGAAAGCAAAGAATACCAGAAGAATGTCTATCTGTGCTTCATTGGCTATGCAAAGGCTTTTGACTGTTTGGATCACAACAAGCTGTGGCTGACTCTGAGAAGAATGGGAATCCCAGAACATTTGATTGTGCTAATGAGAAACCTATACTTGGACCAAGAGACAGTCGTCAGAACAGAGCAAGGAGACACTACATGGTTCAAAATCAAGAAGGGCATCCGTCAGGGATGTATTTTGTCTCTGTATGCGAACAGATCTTCCTAGATGCTGGGCTGTACGAGGAGGAATGTGGCATCAGGATTGGTGGAAGAGTCATCAACAACCTGCATTATGCAGATGACACAACCCTGCTTGCTGAAACTGAGGAGGACTGGAAGCGCTTGCTGCAGAAAGTCAAGGACTGCAGCCTCCTATATGGATTGAAGCTCAACATCAAGAAAACAAAGATTCTCACCACTGGGCCAATTGGCAGCATTAGTATGGACAGTGAAGTGATTGAGATAGTTAACACTTTTAGTTTACTTAGCTCCACAGTCAACACTCTTGGTACCAGCAGCCAGGAAATCAAGAGACGAATTGCATTGGGAAAGTCAGCTGTGAGGGAACTCTCAAGAGTACTGAAGAGCAATGACGTCAGGCTGGAGACTAAGGTGCACCTGATCTGAGCTATAGTCTTCGCAATTATGTGCTATGCATCAGAGAGTTGGACGGTGAATAAGGTTGATAGAAAGAGAACTGATGCCTTTGAGCTGTGGTGCTGGAGAAGAGTGTTGAATATACCATGGATTATAGGAGAACCAACAGGGTTGTCCTGGAGAAGGTGAAGCCAAAATGCTCCTTGGAGTCAAGGATTCTGAATCTTTGTCTGACATACTTCGGGCATGTTGCAAGGAGGGACTGGTCCTTGGAGAGGGACATCATGTTTGGGAGAGTGGAGGGGCGGTGAAGGAGAGGAAGACCTTCGTTGAGATGGATCGATTCTGTGACTGGAGTGGTGGGAATGAGTGCATTTGAGATGGCGAGGTTGGCACAGGATAGAATGATGTTTAGGGCTATGTACAAGAGTACATAGGGTCACTATGAGTTGCAAGCGACTCGATGGCACATAACAACAACAACAACAACAATTAAAAAATGCTCAAAGGACACTTAAAAAATAATGGGCATGGTTTAATGGTGAATGATTTTAGAATACATAATGAATGAGAAGGAGTCAATGAAACACAATGAGAATGAAGGATAATATGAAACACAATGTATACAAACGGTATGAAAATCAGTGTAAAACTAAAAAATAATTCTTCTGTAAAAAAAAAAAAAGAAACACCATGATAGATGCAGAAAAGATTGAAATTGTGTCTGATTCCATTTACTTCAACAACTTCATCTTACTTGGATCCACAGTCAACCTGTTTGATGCCAGCAGTCAGGAAATCAGGAGACGTATTGCACTGGGTAAGTCTGCTATCAGGGACCTCATCAAAATACTGAGGAACAGTGATGTCAGTTTGAAGACAAAGGGGTGCCTGATTCAGGGCCATGGTCTTTTCAGTCACTTGCTATGCATCTGAGAGCTGGACAATGAATAATGTTGACAAGCAAACTGGTACCTTTGAAATGTGGTGCTGGAGAAGTGTACTGAATAGTCTATGTACTGCCAAAAGAACAGACAGATACGTCTTAGGAAACGTGCAGCCAGAATGCATGCTGGAAACAAGGATGGCAAAGCTTCATCTCACATACCTTGGGTGTGTTGCTAGGCGACGTTATTCCAGCCCTTATATCCCTCTCTAGGTCTCTATTTCCTCGTGCTTGGAAATGTGAGGGGTGAGTAAAAGAGAGAAAGACCCTCAATGAGATGGATTGACAGAGTGACTGCAGCAATGGGTCAAGCATGTGAGAGAAGATGAGGATGGCACAGGATAAGACAAAGTTCAGATCTGTTCTTCATAGGGTCGCTACGAGTCATACTCAACTCGATGGCTCCTAACAACACCTAACAACAGCAACAGACTGTCAGAAAAACAATCAAATCTGTCATGGAAAAAGTAGTTAGAAAGCTCCTTAGAATAAGCAAGACACGTACTTTGGACATATTATCAACAGGAACCAGTTGTGGGAAAAGGGTATCATGCTTTGTAAAATGCAGTTCTTAGTAAAGGGATTTAAGGGAGGAATAAACCCTACAATACACAGGAAAGAAATACAATGTAAATTAAAGATTGTATAAAGCACAATGTACATGCATGAAATTCAAGGCATGTGAATGATAAAAATATTAATTTAAAAAAGAAAGGGAAATAGAGGATCAGTGACGAAGAAGACACTCAGTGAGATGAATGGACAAACTGACTCAATAATGGACTTAAGCATGGAAGAGATTGCAAGGTTGAATCAGGACCAGCCAAAAGGTTATACAGAGGGTCACTATGAGTCAGAACTGACTCTATGGCACCAAAGAAGTAGTCACATTAGAAACATGTAAGGAAGCAGGCATTTTAGTTTTAATAATATATTTTGTCTAGCTCAATATAACTAAACTGAAACCATTTCTATATGTGACTAACATTTTAAATCTATCAAATATTTCACATTTTCAATTAAATCTTTGTATTCCAGAGTATGTTTCAGTTTTATAGTACATCTCCGTTGAGACCCGCAAGCCAAGTGCTCAAGAGTCCCTTGTAGTTTGTGACTAGTTTGTCCATATTGGACAGTGAAGAAAGAAAAGTCATTCCTTACCTTACTACCAAAATGTGGATTGATAAACGTCACATCTTCTAAAGTCAGTAGAATTCTGTTGGGTCCTTTAATCAACTGGATTTTATTTATACGACGCCTGAAACAAACATAAAATCATAGTGTAACAGAGGATGGAATGTTTCACAAATCTCCTAACCCAAACAAACTCAAGTTGATCTCAACCTGTAAAACAGACTAGACTTGTCCCATAGTCTTTTCAAGGCTGTAAACTTTATGGAAGCAAAAACCTGTGTCTTTCTCTTGCGGAGTGACCGGTAGGTTTAAACTGTCAACTTTTCAGTTAGCAGCCAAGAGCTTAGGCACTGTGCAGGTGGGGCTCCTTTTTTGTGTATCCAGCACTGATTTTCTTTACAACAGAAGTTCAAAATATCCAGCATAATGGATCTTTACCATAGTATTCACAGCAGTAAAAGAAGGCCATAATTGAGTCTTACAAGTTTTAGAGTCAAATATAAAAGAGAAACATGGCAATGTGTTTGGAGAGGCATTGATAGGGACAGATGCGAATGCTACAGGGAGGTGGTACTTCAGGCTAATAAAATGGTGATTCCCTCACCGAGGGCACATTCAAAATTATACCTCTGAATTATTGAGAAGATCTCAACACCCTTTCTCGTATGCCATGGTGTTTATCCTAGCAATACAAAGGCCACGAATAATGAATTCTCATTTTATAGACAAAAAAATATTTTAAAAATCAAAACAAAATTAAGCAAACTGAAAGATACCTCCTAGCCTGAGGCAGAGCTGGGATTAGAGTCTCTAGTCCCTGGCTGTGGGCCCAGATTTCAGCCCACAACACCACTTGTCCTGCAAAGTTGCATCTATGCGTTGCCAAAGCAACAGGTTGACAAGTGGAAAAATTCAATCCCTTGGTTGCTTTGTCTGCATGATTCCAAACAAGTGGGCTAATGGGTTTTTTTTCCCTTTTACTGAATTGGTCTCTTGTTTGAGCATTACATAGACGTAGTTTAAACCTGATTCTTTCTAAACGTGTCCATTAATTTACAGGGGATAGAATTCTTTTCAGCCAATCAACTTAGTAGATACATCATGATTATAGTATCCATACACACAACCAGGTAGGTCGTCTCAATTGAGTTGACAGAAGCAACTTGAGAACCTGGACAGGACCTTGAGTTATTCTGCATAGGTATTTTGTTATATTTTGTCTTAAAGTATTTGAAACCTAGTCTGTTTCAAAATCCAGTGGGGATGTCTTGACAGTTTAAGTGTAACTTCACTTTTTCCACAACCCCATGATAGTCATCCTGTGGAATGTATTAAAACCGGAGTGAAGGAATTAGGAAAGCTTCCGTGGGGATCTGAAAAGACAGGGTAATGGTGGGCATAGATCAAATGGTGATTAATTTTATAAGACACACTGTATGGAAATGATTGTAAAAAACACTATAAATGAAAGGGGGAAGCAAAACAAAAAATAAATTAAAAAAAAACACAACAACTCAACAGAGTGGGGGAAATAACCACTGAATCAAAGTGCTTTGTCAAACTATTCTAATGATTGTAAAATTGTGCAACCATTCTGGAAGGCAGTTTGCTGCTTCCTTAAAAAGCTGAACATAGAAATTCCATATGACCCAGCTATTCCACTCCTTGGAATATACCCTGAGTATAGGAGAACTGAGGCACAAGCTGAAATTTGTACACCAATGTTCATAGCAGCATTATTCACCATCACAAGAACATGGAAACAACCCAAATGTCCAACCACACACTAATGGATTGAGAAATTATGGTACACACAATGGAATACTATGCACCATGCAGGAGCAACGACTTTGTAAATTATTCCCTAACTTGAGAGAGACTGGACAGCATCATGCTGAGTGAACTAACTCAGTCCCACAAAGATAAATATTTTATAAAACCATTATTGTAGAAAGAGTATAAGGATCCAGGAGGGGTGGCAGAGGCTGGAAGCAGAGGGATGTGGATTTGCAAGGGGGGAGAGGGGATTAATCATTGGGTTGTACAATTTGATGGGTGGGGAGGTGAGGGAAGTTGAAAGAATTTGTTCGAATTTGTATTCAAGGTTTTTAAAAGGAGAAAAAAATTTAAAAAATTAAAAAAATAAAAACAAGTTTACAACAGCACTGTAGCTTTAAGTACCAGCAACACAGTGATTCCACTGATTTGTAAACAAACAATTAATGTGTTTCTAATTGTCTGCCAAAGAATATATCCCTTATCACTGTGGGAGCTGCTGCCCTGCAGAGAAAATTAAAAGAGCTCTGTAGTGGATTTTTGGGTGGAAGACATGAATCTTTTGGCAAAGCAAAAGCATCATTCTCTAACTTATCTGCTTTGCATGTGTATTAAATTGTCTTAAAGCAGCCACACCAGTAAAAATAAGCATACTACAGAATACACTCTAGCACTGAACTCACAATCTGGAGACCTGGGGTGCAATGCAGGCTCTCTCATGAAATAGCCATGTGACCTTATATAAGTGGTTTAATCCCTTCATGCTTCAGTGTCGTTGTCTAACTAGCAGGATAACAGTCTTTGCATTATTCACCTTATAGAGTGGTTTTGAAAATCAAGTGAGATAATGTATATGACAGTGCTCTGAAAAGCAAGAAGCATTATGAAAGTCTAAAGGCTTATTATTATCATTATCCTCATTAGTATTACAAAGCATAGGAGGGCTTTATAACACAATCTGGTTCAGAGGAGTTGGGGCAAAGGACGCATTCAAAGAGTCCTTTATTTTGGGGTGGTTAGTTTCTTTGCACATCTCTCTTTCTGAAAAAAAATTTAAACAATTAAAACACACAGAAAAGGAGGAAACAGCGAGTCACACTCCAGCAAAGTAATCACCATCTATTAGAGAACTCATCAGCCTTTCAGCTTTTCTGATTGCAGCCATGGTGAGCAAAGAAAAGGGGGAAGGTAGCAACAAAGGTAGCATCTTTTGTGCTTTGTTAGCTGAAGAACTGAGAACCATGTAGCTCTAGGAAATTATGTCTAACTCTCCCACCTCTGAGTTTTCTGTGACCTCCTGAATTATCAATGTTTTCAAATTCCTTTCCCGCTCCAATCATTTTCTTCTCTGATCATGTTCTTCTCCAATCATTTTCCCCCTGCAGTCTTCTTTGCCCTTCAGGGCACACACTCCAAATATATCCTCCTCCCTCATTTTTTTTTCTTCCCTTCCTATACATTCAGTAGGAAAGAATCAGTGACACCAGTCAGTTGGGGTATTGACATGCCATATAAAAACAACAGTGACTCCATTTGCCAGCTTTTCATGGGATGTTTTGGCACGGAGTAGGCAAAGTTTTTTAATCCCCAAATCTCTCTGAAGGGAAAAGAATTTTTTTTATTGGATGGCATTTCTTTTTACTAAGAATCTAAAATGTTAATTAAATACTCTGTTCTCTGGCAGCAGCTAAGTTAAAGGCATTACATTTCTGTTCTCAGTAGTGATGTGTCAACGTCACTGAAATTAAAAGGTAAGTTCCTTGAACTTACATCTTTACCCAGTGTGTATTAAAAGTTCACAAGCTATATGACTTTGTCAAGTTTCTACTACCAAGGATATTTAATAATACTGGTATTTCACAACAATGTCAACATATTAAAGCACCAAAGGTTAACACCTGTCATAATTGAAATCCAGGATTTTACAAACTCATTTCAACAACAACACCACCACCACATTACGATATTACAAGTATAAGAGTTATCATTTCACAAATGAGAAAATTTTGGCCAAGAGAGATCCAGTGACTTGTCCCAGGTTGCACAGCTGTATCCTTTAGAAAGTTTTTCTTGAAACTTGTCAAAAAGTTCCTACATCATTCCCTATTATTCCATGCCATATTGTCTTAGGACCACTCTTATAAACATATAGCAACTATGTCCCTTGCATAATGAAAGGGGTAAAGTGGGAGGGTTGTAATAGATTTCCTTTTTCATTTTCCCTAACTCATATTTTTTTTTTCTTTCTTATTGTGTACATTGAGTTGGATCCAACTGACAGAGGAGAAAATTCCCCCCCCCCTTCTCCAGTGGAGCTTCTGGTGGATTCTAATCATGTGCTTTCGGGATTGCAATGCAGCTTTGTGCCACTAGGCCACCAGCACTCCCTACTCAACTCATCTTTTTATACAGAAGGTTCAACTCTTAAAAAGCAAATATGATCCAAAAAGGAAGTGTTGTGTTAAGCCATCGTTATTCATTTCCCCAGATCCTGAAATAATTCATCATATTAATTGAGCATTATTAGAGGACCTGAGGAAGTAAGATAAAGAAAGGATGACAATGATGATGATGACTAAATAGGATAGCTTTTGCCCAAGGACAGTGAAAATATGGAATGTAATACTTGAGGAAAAGGCAAGAGTGTTCAAAATGAGGATTCTAGACTCTCAACAATCAGCATGAGATCATTATCTAAACTGGGAAGGGATTGAGATTCGCCATTTATTGAACACCTACTCTAAATTAGGTGCTGTTCTCTGTACTTTACTTACTTTAGTTCCTTTAACCCTCACCATAGTCTTGTGTGTTAGTACCGTTATTCTTAGAAATAAGAGTCTAGTCAAAGTCTGCCTAATCCTTGGAGCTCACTAAGAGCTCAAGTCCATGTTATTTGGGGAAGAAGACTCTGCCAGTGGGAAAAGGAGCACCAATAGGGAGTAGACAGGCACAATGTGTGAATGAATTTATGGAACACAATGTGAGCAAAAGAAAGTGTGAAACACAATGTATACAATTTTTTATGCAAGCCAATATAAAATAATTTTTTAAAAAAAACAAACAAAAAATAAACCACTAATACTTCTGTTTCACCATTGTGGTTAAAGCCAGATCTACTCATGGGCAATAACCCTGACAACAGAACCAAGGAAGTTATTCTTGGCATCATGAAAACACTTCACTCTAAATGCAGCAATAGGGATGGTAAATGACTATGGGAGAGGGGGGAAGTCAGTAGGTCATATAATGAGGCAATTGTACTGAAACATGGCTTCCTGGAAACCAATATTAACAAGACTATTAGGGGTTAGTATTTTTATATACAAAAAGAACAAAAAAATGTACCTGATAAAGTAGGCAAATCCATTAATAGACAGCAGGGCTACAAGCAAAGCAAGGCAAACCATCACAGCAAAGACAGGGTCGATGCCTGCAGAGAGGAAGAGAAAGAATGGCATTATCACAAAGAGGCAGTAAATAAAAGGCACCACAAAGTGACTCCTCGTGCTTTCTGGTGACTCTAAAATCAAGCCTCATCTACCTACCTTAATTCCATTATTTTTTTTCTCTCTCTAGCACAGTCTGTCTTGTTGACTTTATGGACACAGAAAGCAATTTCCCTGTTCTGAAGCAAAAAACCACTCACCACTCTGACAACAACAAATCACCATGAATTAAGCCTGACCTGGGTATTTCTTTGGAAGAAAAAGTTCACGAATGGAAAACTTTGAATACCTTAATCTAAGCCGGATGGCAATGGGAGTTCTTGAGGGGGAAAAAATTGTTGTCACCTGTAAAGCTGTTTTGTTAAGCATCATCAAGTTGACTACAACTCATAGCAATCATACGAACAGCAGATATGAAACCTGTACTCTCTCTCTCCTGTGCTATCCTCATCACTCGTAAAGAGTAAGTCTTTTGTTGCCTTCAAAAAATATAAGCCATTCTTCATTTACCCAAGCCCCTAGATCTCATGAGACTGGAATGAAAAACAGCCCTTGTCTTTCAAGGTGAGTCTGGTTTTGATAATTAGTGAGGGTTTTGGTGGTGTTGTTTCTTTAAAAAAATATAATTAGTGTGTCCGAGACAATAAGTTTGGCACAGGATAGAGCAGGTTTTAGGGCTGTTGTACATAGAGTCACTATGAGTCGCAGGATACTCGACGGCACATAACAACAACAACAGCATGTAAACTGGCCTTTTGAGAAATTGAAATATTTTGAAAGATTACTAAGATTTCAGAGGGAAATAAATATACGATGGTGTGAGGTAAGTGGTAGTTGAGTCTTTCATGCTAAAGCAAAAGAGACCTCAAAGCCTATTTCAAATAGATAAATCTGGTTTTGGAAGGATGTGCTGTGTGATTTCATAGGAATAATAAGGGTCTTCCCAACGTTTCTTTCTGGCTCTCAAAGATTTGAGGTTTGCTCTCTTCCATCAGCCAGAGATGTTACATCAGTCACTCTAACCACAATTATTTACTGGAAATCTGCTGTGTTGGGAGGCTGGAAAGGAAGAAGGGGCATAAGAATTATTAGCTATGGCTCCTGCCTTCAAGAAGAAGTCTATTTGGGGGGAAACAATCAATACACAAGAAACAACAGAAAAGCAATTCTGTCCTAAGCTATGTGGTAGGCTTTTAATTCAACAGGAGTTCAGAGAAAAAGTGGGGTGGGTTGTTGGGATGTGATTGGCAGGATGTAGGTACATCAAGGGGAGA
This sequence comes from Elephantulus edwardii, assembly GCF_000299155.1. Lineage (NCBI taxonomy): Eukaryota > Metazoa > Chordata > Mammalia > Macroscelidea > Macroscelididae > Elephantulus > Elephantulus edwardii. Next base: position 6,885,538 of record NW_006399833.1, read on the forward strand.
GCAGGTAGAGGGAAACAATTACAGGTTCCAGCTTATAAAAGACCAAAGAAAAGGCTAAAGCCTCCTTCTTATTAGAGTAATGTCTTTGGAAAAGAATGGACTGGCTCTATAAAGGAGTCATTTGAATAGTAAAATATGCCTTTCCCCAAAGAGGTTCCCTTGTAAGCCAAGTGACATTTTTCAGTCCTTACCTCCTCGGCAGATCTTCCCTTCTGCAAACCAGCATTTTGCATCTGCTCGAGGCGGTCTGCCACCAGGGAAGTGAATGGGGGTCCCTCCAAACCGCAGCAACTCTGTTTCCACGTCCACAGTGTACGTGCTGTGGAGTTCCCATTCTTTCCAGTTGGTGTCCAGAATCACATATTCAGAAATTCCATTTCCATTTGAATCTGTCCTTATCAACTGGTTGAATCCATAGAACTGCATGTTTCTGGAATGCTGAACCAGGCTGGCAGCACTAGTCGGTCCATTTTCTTTCATAGCATTATTCATGGCTTGTGCAATAAAGTAAATTGAATTGTAGATGGTTCCAAACAACGGTGAGACCTATTTTTAAAAATTACAATTATCTTGAGTCCTAGTTGCCCTAGGGCAATTTCAGACTGTATTCTGAGCCCATGTTCATTATTACAGGCTGCACGTCTGAGTGGAACAGAGCTATGAAGACCCAGAGGGAGAAAATTTTTGCTTCTGAGGACTTGCTTGGTTTCTCCCCTGAATCCCTCTGGTTTTTTCCCCCAGGCCTTCACATCTTTATATATATATCAAATATGACAATTATATGAGCAAACCAACGTGTTCCTATGCTCCTAAAATGAAGAAAGTGATCTAGAGTTCCAAATGGCACTGGGGAAAAAAAGCCAACCCAAATAAGTATAGACTAGACAAGAACCTCAGAGAAATTCACCAAGCTAATTACTGGTGTATAGCGCGTGGTAAAATAGTTTTGCTGGTGGGTACATGGCAAGATTGTAAATAATATTTCATCACAGGCCCTATCTGTGCACTGTTTTCTTTTAGAATGGACACACTCCTAGACAAATGCTTTCACAAAAAGTGGACACTTAATTTTAAACACATACCTGTGCCCAGATGCAGGCACATACACAAGTAAAAAATATGCACTATATAGAGAATGTAGCTGTTAATCAAAAAGCTCCATACCAGTTGGTGTGCAGAGTGACAGAAATTTGTGAGAAGGCTTTTTAAAGGAACATGACTGCTACAGCAGACATAACGACCATACCTGTTAAATAAATATGGCAAAAAGCAAGAGTATTTGTAAATGATTCCTCATACACTGCTTTTTAACTCTGAATTTATTTTGGGGCAATTCTTGTCTCTTTCTTTTCAAGAAGGCAAGGAGGAAAAGTAAATCTTCCACGATCACCACCCCTGCACCCTCCATGATTTCATCGTTTTGTATGGCATTTCATTTCTAGGATGAAACTAAAGAAAGCTCTGGTCAAGCCATTTTACTGAGCATCAGAGAAAATGGATATTTTCTATGCTGGTTTCACAGGATCTAGAAAGCTCTTACCCTTTAATAAATTTCATCCAAATAAAAGGACTTAAAATTGAGTGAATTTTTTTTGTTGTTGGAAATAAAAAGTCAAGACATACACAGGCCAAAAAAAAAGTCAAGACACAGGAAGGAATAAAGACTCCCAAGACAATCATGCTTTGTTAACGCAGAGAAGAGGATTTTAAACCTAGCCTATCCATTAGAATGACCAGAAGGGTGTCAAAAATATCAATGTCCACTGTGATTTTCATCTTTCCCCCCCCCCCAACTTCTTCACCTTTTGTGGAGTTTATTGTTCAAAATGGCTTTCCTATCCATTAATTTCACTTTGCCATGTAGGTGGGCAGGAATATGCAAATAGGGTGTGTTAGCCTATACACAAGGGGATTGGCTTGTCTCACCATTAAATTGAGCAGATCCAGCAACAAAAGGAGGAACCTCACTACCAGTAAAGAGCAAGTAAAATGCAACTCGTCCTTCAGGACGTCCTGCTGCACTGTGGGGAACCAGAGACCTGACATGAGATGGGACCACAAAGCCAATTCCCATGAGGTTGGACATGTACCCCAGGCTCCCATATCACTTTCTACTCATCACAACACCAATCTCAAATTTTCATTCAACTGTTTCTGGTGCCCTAACTCTGACGGTGTAGTCTGTAGAGAGTTGCAATGTCAACCCCAAACACGGATGTGCAATCTCCTCTTGTGCGACTCACAGCCTGGAAAACCAAATGGAAGATCAGCTCTGAGTCAGTTCTGACCCAACATCAATGAATGAATAAGGTATGTATTTGGATATTAAACTCCAAATTGCCGTCAAGTGGGGATTGATTTACCCCTCCGGCGGAACCTCTCCAGTAGGTTTTTTGAGGCTGCAAATTGCATGGGAGAAGATTGTACATATTTTTCCCCTACTGAGCCACTGGTGGATTCAAACCATCAGAGATGCCACCTTTAGGTTCACTAAGCAGCTCTCTACCCACTGGGCCACCAGGCAACAAACCCAAAACTGAGCTCCCAATCTTCATCCTAAATCCTCTTGTTCCTTCTAGAGTCTTCCTCCATTTTTGTTTATAACTTCATTTGTACCTCGGGCCAAAAACCTTTACCCCAGATAACAGAAGTAACTACTGGCAGAGCTTTCTAGCAAGCAACATTTAGGTCTCCTGAGGTTTTTAGTTCAGTGATATCCCTCCACCATTCTGCTATAACATGCTCTCCACAACAATAAGCATCATAAATAAATGGCATGTTCTGCCACCAAGGCACCCACACTTAGGTGCTTAGCACTCACTGAGGTCCCGTTAAAGGTTCTCACTCTCTCACTTCACATTTTCAGACACTCCACGGTTGTCTTTAGGATTATACCAAGAGTCTTCCTGTTTTCTGAGGCTTTACAAGGTTCTGACAGCAAGGGAAGGGTGGAAGGTGGAGTACAAAAATCAATACTAGTAAAACAAATGCATTTTTAAAAAACCACAGGGCAGTAAGCTGCTGAAAGCAGAGAGTGTGATAGCATTCTGTTTGGAAAGCAGCCATAGAGCCTTCCGGGAAAGAGACTGCATCTCTATCTACAGCCAAAAGCAAAGATTGGAACTCTTAGGGGGGAAAAACACACCCACCTTTAAACTGACCTATTTGGCTGGGTTTTTTCTTCCTTTGTGTTCTTGGACTGACCTCAACTCCCCAAGATACCTAAAGGAGTCTTACTTGAGTCTCCACGCACGCACATGTGTACGTGTACCTATAGCTTACGTACTATCTTTTTTAAAAAAACATCAAAAATGTTTTCATTCTTTTTCACTGTTGCACATTTTCTTCCCTTCTTCCCTCCCCTTCTCCTAGCCCTCCCCACAGCGCACCCCTTGTTCCAGACTGTTGTCATACATATGATACCTAGTCATATATTCCTTTCAAAGAGTTCTTACCCTCATCTGGTTGAATGCAGTTCTTATTATTGGGGGGGGGAAACCAATGAACTCTTAAACATTGCACACAACATTAGGGGGAAGCATAGAGGACATTATGCAGAGTGAAATATCTCAATCACAAAAGGACAAATACTGTATCGCATCACTGTTATAAAATAAGACAGATATTGGGGGAGTTGCGAAGAGAATGGGAAAAGAATTATGTACCATCTTATCAGAAGTGACACACTGCTGCTCCCTCATGAGGGTTTTCAGAGGCACAAGAGGAGATTGGCCATCTTTCTCCCTCAGAGATGACGGTGGATTCAAACCACATGCCTCTGGGATGGCAGTGTAACACCTTCCTACAGCAATACTCAGTTGCAAAAGAGTGTCTGCTGTAATTGTTCATCCTCGCTGTAAGGGCTTGAATTTGTGTGCTAGTGGGTTTTGTCTTCCTGTGTCATCCTCTTGTGCAAGAAGTATGCCCTCCATACATTGAAGGCACTCTCTTTAAACATCAGCCAACTACTATTTTAGGTACAGCTGCTACAAATAATGAGAAAGAAAAGAAGTTCATAGTGGAATAAGGGAAGAAGGGATATTCACCAAACCCTTCTATATAATTTTCTGACTACATCACCAGAGAAGCAAGAAAGGATAGAGACTCCCATCAGACAAACGATTATGTTGACAACACAGCCAAGAACATGAAACCACTGACAGACAACTCACTAGTCTTTCCTACACCTGAATGAATAAGTGGTAATTGAGTGTTAGTGGCATTTATCTGTAGGGTTTTAGGCTGTGAGTCAAAAGGTTGTGCACCTCTGGTGATTCTATACCACCAATAACTCAGAGAGACAAAGATGGGTAGATCTCTTCCATTAAGATTTGCAGCATGGGAAACCCAACGGAGGAACACAGTCAGAGTCTATTTGAAGGTAGTGAATTTCTGAGTGATACTTGAATTTTATTCTTGATTGCGCTCCAATAACCTTATCTAGGACTCTTGGAGCTTATATCTGAGAGGACTAAATATGGGTCAGTAGCAGTGATATTAGAATTTGTCCAATTTGGTAATTCGTGGTGTTGTTGATTGTCATCACTTCAGATTTAATCTGCTTGTGAAGGCTCAGCAGTAGCTTCCTAAGAAATCTCTTCTCAGAAATGTGCATCAAAATATGCCTGTTTTGATGAGAAAAGTTTTTTAAGAGCACAGAGATAACATTTTTAGAAGATGCCATTCATCAATTTTATCCTCTTCAGATTGTGCATTTCTAACAGCATTTGGCAGTCTCTTTATACCATAGAGTAGGCATTTTAAGCTTGATCCCAGCTTGTCTCTCATGAAATTTACCATTTGGGGCTTTACTCCCAGGTCTCTGATCCACCGTGAATTGATTTTTGTATATGGTGTGAGGTGTGGATCATGTTTCAGCTTTTTGCAGGTAGCAGTCCAGTTGTTGAAAGAAGAGGTTTTCATTTCCCCAAAGAACAGGTTTTACTTCCTTGGTATATATCCATTTACTATGGATAGATAGGTCCTCTTCTGGGTTCTCCATTCTGTTCTATTGATCGGGAAGAAATATTTGGCAATACCATCTCAGGCAAGGGTCTCCAGAAGAAAAAGACACAATTACACAATTACAAAATGGGCAAAAGACATGAAAATATTTTCACAGGAGAAGACATTCTGATGGCAAATAGACACATGAAGAAATGCACAAAATCACTAGCAACAAGAGAGATGCAAATCAATACCACAATGAAATAACATCTCATCCCAGTAACAGTGACAAAGTTTAGCAGGGCAGCAAGTGATAAATGGTGGAGAGAATATGGAGAGATAGGAACTCTCTTACCCTTTGGATGAGATTGTAAAATGGTACAACCACTCTGGAAGACTGTTAGGCATTTCCTTAAAAAGGTGAACATTTAAACTTCACAAGACCCAGCTAGTCCACTATGAGAAATATACCCCAAGGAAATTAGAACTGAGACACCAACCGAGATCTGTACATCAATGTTCATAGCAGTGCTATTCATCTTTGCAAGATCATGGAAACAGCCCAAATGTCCAACTATGACTAAATGGATGATTGAGAAAGTGTGGTACATTCACACAATGGAATACTATGCAGCACTCAGGAGCAGCAATTTTGAAAAATACTACATAACTTGGGAGAGACTGGAGACCATTATGCTGAGTGGTCTCATGAGGATAAATACTGAACAAGACTGTTATTGTTAAAACAAAAGGATAAATGGTAAAACATATATGTGGATGCAAGGGGTGAAGGGATGGGAGCAGAGGGATGAGGATGGGCAGGGGTGAAACCGCAGAGTTTCACAGTTCACTGGATGGATGGAGGGGGTAAAGGAAATGGGACAGATCCAGTGGGGACCTGAAAAGATTGGGTAGTGATGGGTAATGTCCAATGGTGATTGATTTTACAAAACAATGCATGGGAATGATTGTATGAAACACAATGTGAATGAAGAATAGTGTGAAGCACAATGTATATGAACTTTGTGAGCAAACTTATATTTTTTTAAAAGTGAACTAAAGATGGGGTAGTGAGGAAAATGTGCAAGAATGAATGAATGAAAAATGCAATGTAAACATTCATTTAAATAACAAAAAAATTTAAAAACCCAACAAACTTTCCTGGTTTGAAAACCAAATAAGCAATCACAGCTGAACGAAATCCCAGGTGCACGTAGAGATCAAGAAACCAGAGTAATTGAACTGTTATTAAAGGTAGTACCTCCCATAGTGTAAAATCTCAACCCCTGGAGTTAGCCAAGAGATGGATAATAGAACAGTCTCTCTGATGTGAAGTTCATGAACACAATAGCTTTCTTTTTTTTTTTCTACACAGAGCATAAAGATAGTTGTAGCCACTCTGAGCTGCAGGAAACCTTTTTGGACAGCCTGTCTCGTATGACCCCATCATGGAATGCTTTGACCACCCAGCATCCCCTTGCCAGACATCCATATTTAGGTGATGGAAAACAATAGGTGTAAGAAATTTAGAATCCTTGGGACTGCCAAAAAATTCAGAGGTTCTTCTTTCTTTAACCAAATAAGGCCATATTTGGAAGAAAATATCCAAAATACGTGTTCCAGCAGTGTGCATTTGCAGCCAATAGATTTCCACTGGTAATACACATGAAATATATGACCATCAGCTGTTCTGCAGGATTCACTGCCTTTGAATGACCTGCTGGAGGGTCAGCTATGACTCGGTTCCAAATCAAGAGGAAACAACAAAGAAAGGGAAGAATGTAAGCACCAAAACCATATTCTAGAAGTTGATACTATGCCGAAGAATAACAATACAAAATGATAGTCCTCCCAATCACCCTGAGTCCATATTAGAAAGTTTGTCACTAGTGTTCCACTCACCAATCTCTCCATTCCAATTCCTTGTCCTCTTTTCAAGGGTTCTTATAAAATTATGTCTTCTCACCAGCAAAGGAGAGCAATCTAATGAAGTCTTTGAATTTAAAATCACTTTGCTTGAACAAAGGAATAGGCATGCTGTTGTTTTGTGCCTTCGAGTTACCTGCAACTCATAGCGACACTATTATGTACCCTAGCTCTGAAACCTGCCCTATCCTGAGCTGTTCTCATCATCTCTGAGAGACTTAATCTCATTTCTCCAGTCACTGAGTCAATTAATCTCATCCAGGGTCTTCCTCTCCTGCGTTGTCCCTCCACCCTCCCAAGCATGGGGTCCTTCTCCATGGACTGGTCCCTCCTGATCAGGTGCCCAAAGTATGTGAGAGGAAGCCTCAAAAATCCTTGCCTCCAGGGAGCAGCCTGGTTTCACCCCGTCCAGGACAGACCTATTTGTTCTCCTGGCAGTCCATGGTATGTTCAATGCTCGTCTCCAGCACCACAACTCAAAGGCATCATTTCTTCTTCTATCATCCATAGTTATCGTCCAGCTCTCAGATGCATAGCAAGTAATTGCGAAGACCATGGCCTACATCAGGCGCACCTTAGTCTCCAGACTGACATCGGGCATGATTTAATGTGGGGATCAGAAAACACAAAGCCTGGTTAATATGTAAGTTGTATTATCAGATTCTTGTTTAAACTGGAATTCCTGTTTTGCAACTTGCCAGCTGTGTGACCTCAAGCAAATTGCTTTATGACTCAGTTTTATCATCGATATAATGAAGATATTAATGCCTAATCTATAATCATGATCTGAAGATTCAATGAGATAATTTGTAAAAGCTACTAGACACAAAGGAATTACTAAATACATAAGAGCTATTTTTGTTAGTAATTAATAAGAGGAAGAAAACACTCTAGTAGCATCATCCTGGAAATTTAGGCAGTCCAGTTCCCATCTTATATTTGTGAACATTAAGTACGTAAGTCTCATTTTGAGATGTTAAGAGTAATACTAACACAATTAAAAGCTCATCCTAGGATGATAGAAGACAGATCAATGCCTTTGAGTTGTGGTGTTGGAGAAGAGTGCTGATCGTATCATGAACTGCCAGGAGAACAAACAGTTCTGTCTTGGAGGGGGTGAAACCAAGTTTCTCCTAGGAGGCTAGGATTTTTGAAGCTCCATCTCACTTACTTTGGGCTCATGGCCAAGAAAGACCAGTCCATGGAAAAGGACATCATGCTTGGAAGGGTGGAGGGACAGCACAGGAGAGGAAAATTCCACTATTGGAAATATACCCTAAAGAAACCAGAACCACCATCTAAATAGATATATGCACACTCATGTTTATTGTTGCATTATTTACAATAGCAAAAAGATGGAAGCAAACCACATGCCCATCAACAAATGAATGGATAGAAAAATTATGGCATACTCATACAATGGAATACTACACAGTACTGAAAAACAATGAACTAAGAAAACATACCCAACATGGGTGACCCTGCAGGACATAATGCTGAGTGAAATGTCTCAATCACAAGAAGACAAACACTACATAGCATCACTGTTATAAAGCAGGTCTGATATGGGAGGTTTAGAGGAGAATAGGATAAGAGTGGATAAATAATGAACATTGCATTGTAAAAAACTATTTAAGAGAGGGGAGCTCTGGTGGCCTAGTGGCAAGAAGCTGCAACTACAATCCCAGAGGTGCACGGTTCGAATCCACCAGATGCTCTGCTGGGGAAGGAGGGGCAATCTCCTCCTGTACTAGTCAGATCTGATCTGACAGTACACGCACACAAAAATAATAAAATTTTTTTTAAAAAGTAAAAAAAACCAAAAACAAACAAAAAAAACCTATTTAAGAGGAATATATGATTAGGCATGATAGGTACAACAACAGCCCAGAATAAGGGGTACATTCCAAAAAGTACTGGGGACTGGGGAGGTAATTGTGCAACAATGAATGTTTTTTTAAAAAAGTGAATGGGGGAAGGGGACGGGAGAGAGAGAGTAAAATGTGTAACAATTAATGAAAAAAATAAAACTTTTCTGTAAACTTGTTAACATAACAATTAAAATTGAAAGTTTTATTTTTAAAAGAAGAGTATATTGTCAGAGAACTGCCAGACATTCATTCTGGATTTAGAAGAGGACATGGCACCAGAGATATCAGTACAAGTCAGATGGATCTTGGATGAAAACAGAGAAAGCAAGAACATCTATTCCAGTGTCATCTGGAGAAGGCAACAAGCACCTTCTTTCTGCTCAAGGAGGCAAGATCCAACCATCCTCAGAAAAGATACAGGAAACATGGGGCAGATTTCCCGCTGGGCCCCCTGACGCCAGCCCACAGTGGGACCTACAGGTTCTCTGGCTCCTACAATGACTTTGTGTGGTCTTTCCCTAGTGAGCCTGTGAGGCTTCTGAACACGGGATTCCCTGGAAACAGAGATCCTTCACCCACTGAGCCCACCTCTTCTGATGAAGAATACCCTTGGGATCTCGACCCATCAACTAACTACAGAGACAGGACTCCAAAATGAGTTCACCTCCTGGGATCATTGTGCCCAGAATCTCTTTCAGATTGGAGTGACTGTCGTCATCATGGCAGCCATAGTAGGACTGCTGGCAGGAAGAGGCTTCAAGAGGAAGTTATCAAAGCCCCAAGTCAGGGACCCAGGATAAGGGTCAGAACACAAAGACCCTTCAACAAATGACCAAGAGCTATGGTGGCCGCGGTTAGGAGGTTACAAGTAAAAATGCAGGATCCCAGGAAGACGGAGACAAGTGGAGATGTCCATGAACACACGGTCTACAGATGCCGATGGAAACAAGAATGTTCCTCCACCACCAACACAGAAAGAAGGCATTCTCCCAGAGCCGATGGCCTGCATTTGGATTCCTAACCTCTGGAGCTTTAAGACAATAAATTTCTGTTTGCTAAAAAAAAAAAAAGAAGAAGAACATCAATTTGTGTTTTATTGACTATGCAAACGTATTTGACCAGGCAAAGGCATATGTGTGTATCATAATACATTATGGATAACATTGAGAAGAATGAGAATCCCAGAACACTTAATTGAGCTCATGTGCAACCTATATTTGGACTAGTAAGCAGTCATCTGAACAGAGCAAGGGAACACTGTGTAGTTTGTTCTAAAATCAAGAAAGATGTGCGGCAGGACTGTATCCTTTTCCTTATATATTCAATTTGTATGCCAAGCAAATAATTTAAGACATGTGGCATCAGGATTGGGGACTCATCAAGAGCCTGCATTATAAGGGAGCTCTGGTGACCTAGTGGCAAGAAGCTGCACTGCAATCCCAGAGGTTGTTGTTGTTGTTGTTAAGTGCCGTTGAGTCGTAGGCAACTCACAGCGACCCTATGAAAGTCCTCAACGCTTGTGTGACTTTCATCCTTTCTCCAGGTTCATAGCGTCTCCAGAAGCAAGCTATTACGAAAGTGGATGCCACTCCTGCTTCCAAGCCTGTTTTAATCGGGGAGCTCCACCAAACACTGTCCACCGTGGGTAACCATTATCGCATTTGACACATCAGTGTCACAGTGTTCAGCTTCAGAGCAACCACAAGTTACCTCTAAGAAGAATGTTTGAACAAAACCAATGAAAAACAGGCCTGAGGTCCGCGGGTTAGAAGTCACCAACCTTCGGATGAGTAGCATCACTTTCTCTCCACTAGGCCAGCTGAACTCTCTCTATGTTGGTGTTATTGTTTTTAAGTGCTGTCGCATCTTAGGCAACTCATAGGGACCCTATGAACAAAAGTCCTCTATACTTGCGTGACTTTCATTCTTTCTCCAGGTTCATAGGGTTTCCAGAGGCAAGATATTATGGAAGTGGATGCCACTCCTGCTTCCAAGCTTATAATGGAGCTCTGGTGGCCTAGTATCAAGAAGCTGCACTGCAATCCCAGAGGTACACGGTTCAAATCCACCAGATGCTCTGCTGGAGAAGGAGGGGCAATCTCCTCCTGTACAAGTAAGATCTGATTTATGGTACACACATACAAAAACAATAAAATTTTTAAAAAGAACCTGCGTTATATAGATGACAAAACTTTGCTTGCAGAGAGTGAAGAGGACTTGAAATGTTTGCTGCAGAAGATCAAGACTACAGCTTCTATATGGATTATATCTCAACAACAAGAAGACAAAAATCCTCACCATTGGGCCAATAGGTCACATCATGATAGATAGAGAAAAGATAGAAGTCACCAACAGTTTCGTCTTCTTTGGATCCATAATCAACATTCTTGATACCAGTAGTCAAGAAATCAAAAGACCCCATCAACAAACGAATGGCTAGAGAAGCTGTGGTATATTCGCACAATGGAATACTATGCTGCATTGAAGAACAAGGAACTCATCCAATATTATTCAAAATGGTTGACTCTGGAGAACATTATGCTGAGTGAAATATCCCAGTCACAAAAGGACAAATATTGCATGATGCCACTGTTGTAG
>NW_006399833.1:6897379-6898135 GCF_000299155.1 Elephantulus edwardii
GCAAAGGACACACTGACAAAGGAGATTAAACAGAACTGGCTTTGACAAGCACTGTGGCAATTGGACAATTAAAACAGACATTCAGAGGGCGGGGGCAGAAGAACAAACTGGGGAAGAGGGTAGAGAGTACAGCAATGAAGGAATGAAAACCCAAAATCCCTGTAAATGTTCATTAATACTAATAAAATTTAAAAAAAAGTTTAACACACAAAAAAAAACAGGGAGGAGGGGAACCAAAAAACCCCTAAATGACAGTGAAATGTTCAAGAAAATGACAAAAAAAGCTCATCTAGTGCACAGAATTTCTTTGAGCTGACTCTTTAAAGTTCAGAAAATAAAAGGAACACAGTTGAAAGAAAAAAAAAAGAAATCAAAAGTCATGTTGCATTCAGTACAAGCGAAATCAAGGATTTCTCTAAAGTGTTAAGGAACAATGTCAGCTTAAACTAAGACGCATCTAATTCAAACCTTATACTAAGGTGCATGTAATTCAAGCCATAGTCTGTTCAATTACTTGTTATGCATCTGAAAGCTGGATAATGACTATGGAGAACCAAAGAAGAATCAATGAGTTTGAGTTATGATGTTGGAGAAGAGTATTGAAAATGTCATGGACTGACAAAAGAACAAACAAATATTTCTTGGATAAGTGCAAACAAAGAGCTTCTTAGAGGTGAAGCTTCCTTTCACATATTTTTTTTAGTTGATCTTTTTATTATTATTATTATTATTAAATTTTATTAGTTTCAATGAACA
>NW_006399833.1:6899833-6937320 GCF_000299155.1 Elephantulus edwardii
CCCCACTTCACTGATTTCATCTCCTTGTCAAAAATCAGTTGACCATAGATAGATGGGTTGATCTCTTCCTCTCACATATTTTGAGCATGCTATTAGGAAGAGCAGGTCTTTGGAAAAGGACTTCATTACTGGAAAGGTGGAGAGTCAGTGAAAGAGAGGAAGATCCTTAATGAGAGGGATTGATATAGTGACTGTAACAATGGGTTCAAGCATTTCAAAGACAATGAGGATGGCACAGGATAGGGCTCAGATCCTTTGTTCATAGGCTAGCTATGAGTAATAGTTGACTTGATGGCACCTACCAACAACAAAACAACATCATTACCAAAAGCATTATTGCTTTCAACATACTTCTAACTCATAAGGCAGGGTTGAACTATCCCATATTATTTCAAATCTGTAATCTTTATGGAAGCCGACTGTCATATCTGTCTCCTACACAGTGGGTGGTAAATTCAAACCACTGACTTTTCATCAGCAACCAAATGTCCAAATATTTAATCACTACACCAACAAGGCTCTAATATCCTTTGTTGTTTTGTTTTGTTTTATTTTGTTTTGTTTTGTTTTGTTTTGTTTTGTTTTGTTTTGGTACCGTCAAGTAAGCAATCCTATGCATGAGAGAATGAAACCCTTCTTGATCCTGCATGATGTTCACAATCTATGTTGTGTCCACGCTGGAAGTCACTGTATCAACCCATCTTATTGACAGTCTTCCTCTCCTTCACTAAACCTCCATTTTTCAAGCATGATGTCCTTTCCCAGGGACCGCCTCCCACTCCCGTAACATGGACAAAGTATGTGAGACAAAGTCTCACCATTTTTGTCTCTAAGGATTATTGTTGTTGTTGTTGTTGTTCTTGTTGTTAGAGGCTATCATTTCGAGTACGACTCAGACAATCCTTATAAACAATAGATCTGAACTCTGTCTTATCCTGTGCCATCTTCATCTATGACACACTTGAGCCCTGGGTCGATTGCTGCAGTCACTGGGTCAATCCACCTTTCCAATCATGATCTCCCTATCCAAGGAATAATAGTTTCTTCTAACAGCATGCCCAAACTTTAGTAAGACTTGATTTTGCAGAGTGGAGGACAGTCAAACCTAAGTTTATGCAGAGACAAATATTGATGAGAAAAAGTGGATTTATCCCTAAGAGCACTGGAAAGGTTATTAAATTTGAAACATCAAACTCTATAACAGTAAAAGTGAACTGAAAGAGGAAGAGCTGTTAGAAAGACTCTGTAAAGGACTGTTAGCCATCTCCCATCTTCAACTCTACCCATAAAAACCAGGCCAAAAAAACCTAAAAAAACAACCCCGGTTAAATTGATTCTAAGAAGATCCAGAGCAGGACACCAAAGTCAGAAAAAGGCTTCAGAGAGTTGGACAATGACTTAAGGACGACAGAAGAAGAATAGATGCTGCCAAGAAAACAAATAGATCTGTCTTGGACAGGGTAAAACCAAGTCTTTCCTTGGAGATTAGGATTTTGAAGCTCTGCCTTACTTATTTTGGAACGTGGCCAGGAGAGACCAGTCCTTGGAGAAGGACATCATGCTCAGAAGGGTGGATGGACAGCACAGGAGAGGGAGACCCCGGATGAGATGGATTCATACACGTAATCGGGGCAATGAGGATTGGTGTGTAGGAGTTAGTGAGACTGGCTCAGGACAGGGAAGGGTTCAGAGCTGCTGTACGTAGGGTCGCTTTATATCACAGGTGACTCAGTGGCATATAACAACAATAACATACTATGACAGGTTTGGAAGCAGGAGTGGCATCCACTTCCTAAATAAAATGCCTCTGGAAACTATGAACTTTGATAAATGGCAACAGTTGTAGAGGGGCTTCAGGCCTTTTTTTCATACAGTCGTTATGAGTCGTGCTTGACTCGAAGGCAATCAACAACAACAACAACAACAACAACAACAAAGCAGTAAGATTGGTGCTGGGATGAGTAAAAGGAGGTGCAGAAGCGTGGGAGTCATGTCTGACCTCATAGGAATTAGTTTCGGGTTGTTGATGGCAACAGTTTGCCTTTGTGAAGCTGGTCCAGGTCAGATATGGCTGCCCCTACATGGTTCTTGTTCTTTTTATATCAGTCACTTTAAACATTGTTTCCTTGTTTAATCTTTACTATAATCCTAGATTTTACACACAAACACATACACACACACACACACACACATCTCACAAACTCATTTTACAGATGAGAAAACTAAGATTAAAAAAAAGTTTTAAATAACTTTCTCAAAATCCTACAGCCAGTATAAATCACAGTTGAGAATGTATATCCAAATTTGTCTAACTTCATGTTATTTACTCTATCTGCTACAGCTGTTGCCTTAAAAAATGTTTTTGGTACTCACGAAATATTGTCCAAAATGGCTGACCCTGGAGGACATTATGCTGAGTGAAATATCTCAGTCACAAAAGGACAAATTCTGCATAGTGCCACTGTTGTAAAATGGGACTCACATCGGGCTTGGGGGGAGACTGAGAAAGATGGGATAAATTATGTATACTGCATTGAAATAGATGATGGAGAGAACTGTTTAAAAAGGATATATGATTAATTATTATTGTCATGACCGGAGTCCAGAATGTAGGTTGCATAGTGGAGTGGACTTGGGGGGAGGGATTGTATAAAAATGAAAGAATTTTTCTTCTACTTTTCAAAGAGAAGAGCGGATTGGAGGGGGAGAGGGTGGGCAGGGAGAAAAGAGCAACATGAATCAATGAAAACCCTAAGTCTCTGTAAACTTTCATTAAAATGAACAATAATATTATTAAATACAAAAAAGTTTTTGGTGATATAAAAATAAATAAATAAAATTTTTGGTGAAATATATACATTCATTCACATTCATGTTCGTCATAGTATTACCTACAATGACCAAGATAGAAGCGATTCAAGTGTCCATCAATGGACAAATAAATGGATAAAGAAACTATGGTACAATAACAGAATGAAGTATCATGTAACACTAAAGAATGATAAAAAAATTCATGAAACACTGTATAGTATGGATTAATCTCGAGGACAATGTGCTACATGAAATAAATTGGGTTGATTTTTTTAAAAAAATATAAGATCGCTGTTATAAAAGCTAAGGGAAAGTTTATACACAGATTTCTTCTTGAGTAGTTGCCAGAGATGAGAAGGGAGGGGAAGGGGAATAAAATTTGTAAGTATATTATAGGCACATATTGCAAAAGGTGAAGGGAAAGGCAATATCTAAT
Organism: Elephantulus edwardii; assembly: GCF_000299155.1. Classification (NCBI taxonomy): domain Eukaryota; kingdom Metazoa; phylum Chordata; class Mammalia; order Macroscelidea; family Macroscelididae; genus Elephantulus; species Elephantulus edwardii. The sequence goes on from NW_006399833.1 coordinate 6,903,081, forward strand.
AATAGAATGGTCAACACAATATTGCTAAAGAATGGGAAGATGGAAAGAAGTACAGAAGAATTAATGGAAATGAGAATTACAGGGAGGAAGTGGTGAAAGTGCGATTACATTGTAGATACTGACAATATTATAGAGTGAAATGTCTATAAATGGTTGGATGTAAAATTAGTATGCTTTGTAAATTTTCACTCAAATCACAATAAAAGGATACAAAAATTCTTTAGTCCTTTGAGAGGGACATCATGCTTGGTTGGATAGGTAGAGGGACGGAGAAAGAGAGGAAGACCATCAATGAGATGGATTGATACAATGACTGGTGTAATGAGGATAGATGTGTCAGAGACAGTAAAGTTGGCACAGGATAGGGCAGGTTTCAGGGCTGTTGTACATAGGGTCTCAAGTAACTCGAGAGCACATAACAACAACAAGGTAATTTAGGGGGGGAAGGGCACAGTTGTTTGTCAGAGATGGACAAAGCTAATTGTCTCACCCTCAGGCCACCTAGTAGCTGAGATGATGTCTCTTTTTTTTTAATCCAAAGTGACTACAAATTTTCCACAAGCTCAAAGATAGATGGCTGAATATCAAGAATAAAAGGCATCCATTTTTATTAGTATATTTTCTATTTTATATGTAACACACACACCCTTTATCTTTCCTTCAATCCTATGAGTAAAGTAGAAAAATTACTTACAAGGTCATTTTATTGGAAGCTAAAAGTCCATGGATTCAGCATATGAATATACACCATCAAACAACTATTATTATTTGAAACATGAGAGATCCATGCGTGCTTAGCTAATTTGACTAGTTGTTTGGATTTAATTGTGTGTGTCCCAAAAGAAAGAGACATTTATTTTAAACATGTGCTTATATCAGTGGTAATAAAATTTCAATTTAAAACTAATAGCCCTGCTAGTTACGTTATTCCTAGAAAAAGAACCAGCCAAATATTTATTATTAGTACTCAGGACATATAGAAATAAGTAAACTTAGGTTGTCTCTGAACTGCTTATTCAGAAAGAAAAACAGTCCACAGGATAAACCAAGTGTGGATTCTAACCACCAGAGAGGCCTTTGGGTTTGCTGTGTAGCACACTACGAAACATCTAGCATATCTTCATCGACATTCCATTCACCCTGTACACAGAAGAAGTGACTGGATGTGTCAGTTTGGAAGGAAAATTGAAGATGTTTAGTGTATTTTCCTTCTACCTTATTTCACTCAGAAGGAAGTCACCTAGTAGGAGCGTATGTTCCACTATGATTCCACAGAGGAGGCCCACAGTGGTTCAGCAATGCTAGTGACTAGATAGAGAAGCCTGTTTATTCACCAGGCTCAGTACTGAGAAGCTCAAGTTTCTATGGATCAAAACCACAGTTTTTTTCATTGCCATCTTTAATATATAGGGAGCTCATAAAGGTGATGTTTTCTTTTATACCAGTTGGGGTTTGGTTTTGTTGGGGCGTTTGTTTGTTTGTTTGTTTTGGGTTAGTTTTTGTTGTTGGGTTTTTGGGTTTTTATTGTTTTTTTGTTTTGTTTTGTTTTGTTTTTTGCCTTCTTACTGAATTGGTAGAGACGTTATGCTGAGTGAAATATCTCAGTCACAAAAGGACAAATATTGCATAGGGCCACTTTTGTAAAATGGGTCTGATATCGGGGTTGAGGGAAGACTGAGAAAGAGGGGATGAAAGATGTATACTGCATTGAAACAGATGATAGAACTGTTTAAAAGGGTTATATGATTGAGTATTATTGTCATGACAGGAGTCCAGAACGAAGGTTGCATAGTGGAGCGCACTTGGGGGAGGGATTGTATAACAGTGAAATAAATTTTTCTTTTCCTTTTCAAGGAGAAGAGTGAATTGGGGGGGCAGGGGTGGGCAGGGAGAAAAGTGAAACAATGAATGACTGGAAACCCTAAGTCTCTGTAAAACTTTCACTACAATTAATTTTAAAAAATTAATAAAATAAAAAAGAGGATTTCTTATTAGACTTTCTTAAACAGCACTGACATGTATTAAAATTTGTTTCTCCATTCTAAAATAGAGTACGTTTCATTTCTTTCTCATGATTTAAACTGCCATTCACTGCGGGTTGCTTGAAGACAGAGGGAACAAACAAGCAAATTAGAATAGCATGTCTTTGTCTTAGATGCATTTTTTTTTATGTGTGGGTCTACTATTGCTTGCCCTTTCTATGACATAGTAGTTCTTTATAGGAAAAAGATGTCTATCCCTGGGATACACACTTACCTGATCCGCAGCCAGCTGCTCAGGAATTTCCCCTCTAGCTGCTGCCTCTGTGTAGGCTTGATAGAAGCTCTTTTCATGGGACTCCACTGTAATAGTCAACACAGCATCATAGGCCTCCCGGAGCTTTGGGTTGTTCCTTAGGATCTGGTAGGGAGTGTGCTTATAAGGTAAACTGTAAAGCAGAGCATCATAGGGAACGAATACATAGGTCCCATCCACCATTTTCAGGTCATGAGCCCATTCCAAGAGATGTCTCTGAGTCTCTCCTCCGATCAAGGCTGAATGCATACACATGATGATAACTGAAACCAACAAAACAGGGAGGTTATGACAACGACATGTAAGACCGTACCAAAGCCCTATGGTTTATGAGAAAGAAATAAGTAACTGTTTTAGCCAATCTGTGAATGATTTCTGCCATATGCCCCCAAAATAAGCAAGATGATGAGGTTCTTAGTTGAGGCTGAAGTATATTCAGGGACCATGGAACTGGGGGTATGGGAACATGAGAGATGTGACCACAGGGTGCAGTGCTTAATAACACACAGGATCAAAAGCAAGCTTAGCAAAAGGGAGGCAGCATAATGACTTGAGTTTGAGAGATCTAAGTTTATGTGCAAACTCTCTCATTTGCTAGCTGAATATCCTTGGTTAAATTATATAACCTCTCTCTGCTTCATTCATAAAACACGATTAATAACATGTACTTCATAGAGCAGTAGGGAGCTCTAGTGGCCTAGTGATAAAAAAAAAAAACAACCAAACCTGCTCTGTGCCTGATACAGGCCATGGCCTTTACAATCACTTGCTATGCATCAGAGAGCTGGACAATGACTAGGGAGGATAAAAGGAGAATTGATGCCTTTGAGCTGTGGTGCTGGAGAAGAGTATTGAATATACCATGAACTGCTAAGAAAACAAACAGGATCATCCTACAGAAGGTGAAACCAGGCTGCACCTTGGAGGCAAGAATTCTGAGGCTTCGTCTGACCTAATTTGGACATGTTGTAAGAAGGGACCACTCCTTGGAAAGGGACATCATGCTTGGAAGGGTGGAGAGGCAGTGCAGGAGAGGAAGACCCTTGATAAGATGGATTGATTCAATCACTGTAGTAATGGAGGTGGATGTGTCTAGAGATAGTGAGACTAGCACAGGACAGAGCAGGGTTTAGGACTGTTGTACATAGGGTCGCTATCATTTGCAGGCGACTTGACGACACATAACAACAGCAACAATCTCAAAAGCACACAGTTCAAATTCACCAGCTGCTCTGCGGGAGAAGGATAGACAATCTCTTGTGACGTATTGTCTCTGAAAACCTGCTGCAGGGTAAGCTATGGTTCGGTCCCGACTCAACGGTACAGAACAACAACAAAGGGCAGTGGTAAGGATTGAGGATGACAATTCATAAAGTGACAAGTCTTCTCCAAGTTCCTGCTCCTGGCTTCCTGTGGCTTGGCTTCTCGCTTTGCCTGTCTCTGTTCTGCTTACTTGCTTAATATCTTCTCTATCTCACCAGAGACTGACTCAAAACACACAATATTTTGAGCCCAGCCCACAGTATTCAAAAATAGTAGCAATATATTCAAGAGAGCTCTGATGGCCTAATGGTAAGTAGTTGCACTATCAACCCAAAGGCACATGGTTCAAATCCACGAGCTGGTCCATAGGAGAAAATGGGCAATTTCCTCTGCTGTGATTGACTGCCTCTGAAAAATCTCCTGGAGGGTCAGCTATGGGTCAGTTTCAACTTTATTGTACCTAACAACAACATTATACCCAGAGATAGGAAGTTTAACCGGAGAGTATGGAAAATATTCCCATAGCAACTGTTGTTTTGATTGTTCACTCCCTACAAACATATACGCTAAGAGATTTTGATCAATTATTCTCATCCTTACAAGGTCATTAGAGATATGGCATGGTAACTAAGTTACACTCACCTAAGATACTAGTAATATTATGGGTGATATATTTAACTTTTAAAAATTTAAAGTTGCTGTAATTGGGATTACTTTGCACTCAATTTAATTCCTCCCAGCCTTAGGCAACTATTTAGTTTGGCAAGGCTATGCTAGAATAGAGTGGATTAGAGGGGGCCACGGTTGAAAAATGGCAGCTAGATCACGAGACTCAAAGTCATATTCAATTTCGCCCTTGGCATTCTAATTGAGTTTAGTTTAAGCCCACTTGTGCTTCGGTGCTCACATCTTGAAAATGTAGCTTCTGATGTATTTCACAGGTACACTGAGTAGTTTAATTAGATAAAGCCTGGCAAGTGTTCTGAGCCCCTCGAAGAAAGGCAAAGGTCCTGCTGCCATTTGAAAATATACTAATTATACATGCTTAGAAGGAAACTTTAATCTCAGGAACTGAGTGTGTCTGTGACTATGTTCAATGACTGGTCTTTGACATTTGCGTATTGCTCCATCAGTTCACAAAATTTTAAGTTATCTAAACCAGGCTGCTCCTTGGAGGCAAGGATTCTGGGGCTTCGTCTGACATACTTTGGACATGTTGTAAGGAGAGACAGGTCTTTAGAGAGGGACATCATGCTTGGGAGGGTGGAGGGACAGCGCAGGAGGGGAAGACCCTCTATGAGGTGGATTGATTCAGTGACTGGGGTACTCGGGATGGGTGTGTCAGAGGCAATGAGATTGGCACAGGATAGAGCAGGGTTTAGGGCTGTTGTACATAGGGTCACTATGAGTCACAAATGACTCGACGGCACATAACAACAACAACAACAATGCTGCTGTAACAGAGATGCCACAAGTGGATGGCTTTAACAGAGCTCAACTTTCTTCCAGTCTCAGAGGCTAGATGTCTGAAATCACGGTGCCAGCTCTAAGGGGAAAATTATCTGTCTCTGTTGGTTCTGGAGTAACTTGTCACTTCAAGACAAGTCTCCTCCAAGCTTTTGCTCTTGTCTTCCTATGGTTTGGCTTTCTTGCTTTGCCCATCTCCGTCCGCTCTGCTTACTTACTTAATCTCTTCAATATCTCACCAGAGATTGACTCAAAATACAGCCTACATAAATCCTGCCTCATTAACATGACAAAGACAACAATTTCCAAATAGGATTATAATCACAAGCATAGAGGAGCTCCTGTGGGTAGTCTATATGGAGTTGCACTGCTAGCCCAAAGGCAGTTTTAGTCCACCGGTGGCTCAGAGGGAGAACGATGGGCAATCTCCTCCAGAGTGAATTAAAGCCCCTGAAACCCAGTGAAGGATGAGCTCTGATTTGATTCTAATTTGACAACAATGAGTATGACTTTTTGAAAGGTTAGGCTTTACAGCATGTATTTTGGGGGAACATAATTCATTTCATATCATCTTTATTCTTGTTAACCACTCCTGAGAAACTATTTCCTTAAACTAGATCGGTTACTTTTTTACTTCTTTTAGGATGTAACTAATAGGTTTTGAGATTAATAAGCATACCACATGCACAGACACACATCAGAATAAGTTGAATTTTCAAATGACCATTCACACTCAGCTCTCAAATGCATAGCAAGCAATCTGAAAGACTATGGCCTGGATCAGACATACCTTAGTCCTCTAACTGACATCATTACAGCCCAAAAATTTGGAGAGGTCTCCAACTGCAGATTTTCCCAGTGCAATACATCGCCTTATTTCTTAACTGCTGGTACCCAGGGTGTTAAATGTGGATCCAGGCAAGATGAAGCTGTGGACAGTTTGAATCTCCTCTCCATCCATCATGATGCTGCCCATTAGTCCAGTGGTAAGAATCTTTGTTTTCCTAATACTGAGATGCAGTCCATACTGAAAGCTGCATTCTTTGATCTTCTGCAACAAGTACTTCAAGCCCTCATCACTTTCAGCAAGCAAGGTTGTGTCATCTTCATAATGTAGGTTATTGATGAATCTCTCTCCAATCCTGATGCCACATTTTAAAGCATGCATTATTCCACTGCTCTGTTTGCAAAACAGCCAGGTATAGGTTCTGCATGAGCACTATTAAGTGCTCTGAGATTCCCGTTCTTCTCAATGTTAGCCACAACTTGTTATAATTCACACAGTCAAATGCCTTTGCATAGTCAATAAAGAACAAATAGACGTCATTCTTCTGGTAATTCTTACTTTTAGTCAGGATCCATCTGAGATCAGCAATTATATCCCTGGTGCCACGGCCTCTTCTAAAGCTTGCTTGAACTACTAGGCAGTTCCTTATTTATGTACTGTTCTCTCGCCATTTTTTTAATAATCTTCAGCAGTATTTTGCTTGCATGTGATATTAATGATATTGTTGTTGTTGTGTGTCGTTAAGTCACTGCTACTCATAGTGACCCTATGTATAACAACTCTATACCCTGCTCTATCTTGTACCAATCTTATTACCCCCATTACGCAGTCCAAATCAATCCATCTCATCAAGGATATTCCTCTCTTCTACTGTCCCTCTACCCTCCCAAGCATGATGTCCCACTCCTAGGACTGGTCTTTCCTTGCATAATGCCCAAAGTATGTCAGATGAAGCCTCAGAATCCTTGCCTCCAAGGACCAGCCTATTTTCACCCTCTCTAGGAAGCACCTGTTTGTTCTCCTACCTGTCCATGGTATATTCAATAATATCGTTCGATTATTTCCACATTCAGTTGGATTACCTTCTTGGGAATGGGAACAAATATGGACCGTTCGAATCTGTTGGCCAGCTAGCTGTTCCCCAAATTTCTTAGCTTAGACTGGTGACAGTACCCAAGGCTGCATCTGTTAATTGAAACAAGTCAATTGGTATCCCATCAATTCTTGCCAATGCCTTCAATGCAGCTTCTACTTCCTCCTTCATTACCATTGGTAATGAACCACTTCTCATATGATACTTTCTGAAATTTTTCAGTGTCAATAATTCTTTCTGCTACAGATTAAGGATGACAGAAAAAAATTGAAGCCTTTGAGCTGTGGTGTTGGAGAAGAGCACTGAACATCCCATGGACGGCCAGGAGAACAAACAGATATGTCTTGAAGAGGGTGCAGCTGGAGTGCTCTTTGGAGGAAAGAATGATGATGATGATGCTTCCCTTCACATACTCTGAGCAGGTTGCTAGGAGGTGCTGTTCCTTGGAGATGGACATGATGCTGGGAAAGGAGGAGGGTCAGTGAAAAAAAAGGAAGATCTTCAACCAGGTGGATTGACACGGTGACTCTGCAATGGGCTCTTGTGTGTCAGGAAGTGCGAGGATGGCACAGGATAGAACAGGGTTCAGATCTTCTGTTCATAGAGTCGCTATGAGTCATGTAGACTCGATGGCACCTAACAACAAAAACAACAACATTCACACTCACTCATTGTTGTTATCTAGTTGGAACTAACTCATAGCTAACCTTCCAGGGAATTTTCAAGGGTGTAAATCACATAAGAGGAGATTGCCTGTATTTCTACCCCTGAACTACTGGAGATTTTGAATAATCAGGTTAGAAGCACAATTCTCTACAGACTAACAACAGATTTGAACCCTGTCTATCCTGTGTCATCCACATGTTTGAGGCCACTGCTGCAATCACTGTGTCAATCCATCTGGTTGGGTGTCTTCTTCTCTCTCACTGACATCTTTCCATGTATAAAGTCTTATCCAAGTAATAGCCTCTCCTAACATGTTCAAAGTATAGGAGATGAAACTTCACCATCTTTGCCTCTAAGGAACACACTGTGTGTACCTTTTCCAAGACATATCTGTAAGCAATCCATGGGATAGTCAGTACTCTTCTCCAACACAACTTAAAGACCAATTTTTCTCCTGTCATCCTTATTCGTGGCACAGCTCTCAAACGCTTAGCAAGCAATTAAAAAGACAATGTCTTGAATTAGGCACACCATTGCTCCTTGGGAATTTAAGAGTTTCCTAAGAGCAGACTAGCCCAAGGCAGTAAGTACCCTGATCTCCTGACTGCCAGTACAAAGGGTGATTATGGATACAAGTAAGATGAAATCATTAACAATTTCAATCTTTTCTCCATCTATCATGATGCTGCTTATGGGTCCATTGGTGAGAATTTTTGTCTTCTTGATGTTAAGATGTAATCTTGACATCATACTGAACATACTGAAGGCTGTAGTCTTTTGACCTTCTGCAGCTAACGTTTCAAGTCCTCCTCAGTTTCAGCAAGCAAGGCCATATCATCTGCATAATGATGGTTTTGATGAGTCTTCCTCCTATCCTGGCACTGCCTTTTTCTTCATAGCATCCAGCTTCTTAATGCTTTGTTCAGCATATAGAATAAATAGGAATGGAAAAAGAATACAGCCTTGATGCATACCTTTCTTGATTTTAAACCACGCAATTTTCCATTGCTCTGTTTCAACAACAGCTTCTTGGTCTGGGTATAGATTTTAATATGAGGATGATTAGATGTTCTAGAACTCCCATTCTTCTCAATGTTAGCTATACTTTGTTATGATTCTCACAGTCAAATGCCTTTGCATTGCAAATAAACCCGAAGAGACCTTCTTCAGGTACTCTCTGCTTTCTGCCAAGGTCTATCTGACATCAGCAATAACTACCACTCCTTCAAATGATGATTGTTGTTTTGTACCATTGAGTCTGAACTGACCCATAGAGGCAGTTAATTTGCACAGGAGTAGATTGCCATCCTTCTCCTGCAAAGCAGCTGGTGGCCTCGAACCACATGCTTTTGAGATTGCAGCGCAGCTTCTTGCCACATGGTGTTGTTGTTATGTGCCATCGAGTCGTTTGCGACTCATAGCGACCCTATGTACAACAGCCCTAAACCCTGCTCTATCCTGTGCCAATCGCACTGCCCCTGACACACCCATCCCGATTACCCAAGTCACTGAATCAATCCACCTCATAAAGGGTCTTCCCCTCCCGCGCTGTCCCTCTACTCTACCCAGCATGATGTCCCTCTCTAAAGACCTGTCTCTCCTTACAACATGTCCAAAGTACGTCAGACGAAGCCCCAGAATCCTTGCCTCCAAGGAGCAGCCTGGTTTAACCCTCTCTAGGATGAATCTGTTTGTTTTCCTGGCAGTCCATGGTACATTCAGTACTCTTCTCCAGCACCACAGCTCAAAGGCATCAACTCTCCTTCTGTCCTCCCTAGTCAGTGTCCAACTCTCTGATGCATAACAAGCAATTGCAAAGACCATGGCCTGTATCAGGTGCACCTTAGTCTCCAGAGAGACACCGTTGCTCCTGAGTACTTTAGAGAGGTCCCTAGTAGCAGACTTTCCCATCGCGATATGCTTTTTTATTTCCTGACTGCTGGTGCCAAGAGTGTTGACCATGGAGCTGAGCAAACTGAAGCTGTGAACAATCTCAACCTTGCCACATAGCTCCTTCAAAATAATTACCCTAAGAGACTGTACATGTATTCTGATACTCAGCCCTTTAGAAAGCTCTAAAGATAGCTTTAGAGAGCTCTGATGACCAGTGGTAAGATATTGTGCTGCAATCCAAAGTCACCAGCTGCTCAGTGGGAGTAGGATGGGCAATCTCCCATGTGATTTACTGTACCTGGAGGGTCAGCTGTGGGTCAATTCTAATCGACACTACAGAACGATAACAACAAGAAGAATATCTCTAGAGCCAGTTTATGAATCACACAAGGAATTTGGCCTCAGTGGTTCACAATCATTTGTTGTTGTTATGTGCTGTCGAGTCGCTTGCGACTCATAATGACCCTAAGTACAACAGCCCTCAATTCTGCTCTGTCCTGTGCCAATCTCACTGTCTCCGACACACCCATCCTGATTACCCCAGTCACTGAATCAATCCACCTCATAGAGGCCTTCCCTTCCCCTCGGTGCTGTCCCTCCACACTACCAAGCATGATGTCCCTCTCCAAGGACTGGTCTCTCCTTAGAACATGTATAATAGGAAAAAGGAATGTCAGGTTCCACAAGGCAAGAGTTACATTTAGAAAGAAAAGGTGTAAAAAAAAGTGTAATGGAAGATCTCTTACTCTCTACATTTGTCTCTACCATTAAACATCAATCCGTTTTATCCATTAGTTCCATAGAAGGTCTATGGGGAGGTGGGATGGAGGAAATGATTCAAGCACATTGTTTTAGTTAGTCATCTAGATTCCAACAGTATCCTTAAAGTAGGTAAGAATTGTCGAAGGCTGCTTAGTGCAGTGGACTCAGGGGGTAGGGAGGATTGTATAACAATGAAATAATATTTCTTTTACTTTTCAAAGAGAAGAGTGAACTGGGCAGGGGAGAGGTGGGCAGGGAGAAAAGTACAACAATGAATGAATGGAAATCCAAAAGCTCTGTAAATTTTCATTAAAATTAATAATAATAATAGAAACAAAAGAATTATCATTATTATTCTACAAAAGCAGATATTAGATGACTTGGTCAAATTCATCCACTACAGAGAAAAAGACCACTTAATGTGCTGGGTAAGGCATCAAAATATCTTCATTAGACCGAAAATATGAAATATAACTAAATGTTTGGTGCTGGTTGATACACAGGAAATACTTTCACTTACACTTTTTGTAATAGATGCTGTAGCGTGTCACCCACATGCCCGCTTCACTACAGAAGCACGCATTCACTTGGCTGTCAGGTGTTTGCAACTGACTGCTGAATCTCTCTGAGTCTGGCGCTCAGCTAAAGAAAGTTACCTCTTCCAAGGTCACGTCACTTTATTAATGTCCTGCAGCCACCTAGTGCTGGCTCATTAAAGTTAATTGTTAAATATTCAAGAATTGCATGAGCTGGATAATTTCATGTTAGTAACTTGAAATTGGTCATGGTGGGAATAATGACACCATGGAAATCAGCAAGTGGTGCAAATGAGGGATTCCCCCCCTCAAAGAACTGATTGTTAAAGAATTAGTGTACTAGTGCACCCCTTTCTAGGTGACAGTTTAAATCCATTGTTTAGTCAATCTGTAGGAATGAAAATCTATACTTCTCACTTAGAACTTAGATTCTAGTTAATTCTATAAGGATCCTCCTTGCTCCAGAAGGCCTTTTCAAATTGCTTGAGAACTTTGCTGTGACTACATCCATAGGACAAGTGTTCTCTCTGTTCAATTCTACAGCTTTCTCTCCTCATACATGTTGTCCTAAAAAGTACTTACTCTACAAGCTTTCTGCACAAAAATCTCCATCTGAGAGACTCTTTTCTCAGAAAACTGACTGGTGACATCATTTGTTGTCATTGTTATATGCCATCCAACTGACTCCAGATCACAGTGACCGTATGTACAACAGCTCTGACGCCTGCCCTGCCCTGAGCCTGTCTCACTGACTCTGACACACCTACCCTTTTCACCACAGTCACTGTGTCAATCCTTCTCATTCAGAGTCTTCCTATCTTGCGCTGTCCCTCCACCCTTCCAAGCATGATATCCCTCTTGAAGGATGTGTCACTCCTGGCAACATGCCCAAGTATGTGAGACAGAACTTCAAAATCTTTGCCTCCAAGGAGCAGCCTGGTTTCGTCCTCTTCAGCATGAACTTCTTTGTTCCTTTAGCAGTCAGTATGTTCAGTATTCTTTTCAGCACCACAGCTCAAAGTCATCGATTCTTCTTTCATCCTTAGTCATTGTCCAGCTCTCTGATGCATAGTAAGCAATTGCAAAAACCATGGCCTGGATCAGGTATACCTTAATCTCTAGAATGACATCATTGCTCTTCAGTACTCTAGAGAGGTTCCTGACAGCAGATTTTTCCCAATGCAAATCATTTTTTTTTTTTTCAATTTCCTGGCTGCTGGTACCAAGAGTGTGTGGATTGTGGACCTAAACAAGCTGAAGCTGTTAACCATCTCAATCTCTTCTCCATGATTCTCTATCATGTTGTTTCCATTTGGCTCAGTGGTGAGAATCTTTGTTTTCTTGATGTTGAGCTTCAATTATTATTGGAGGCTGCAGTCCTTGACCTTCTGCCGCAAATGTTTCAGGTCCTCCTAAGTTTTGGCAAGCAAAGTTATGTCATCTACATAACACAGGTTGTTGATGAGTCTTCCTGCAATCCTGATGCCACATTCCTCTTCATAGAGCCTGGCCCCCAGAATGATCTGTTTCACATATAGATTGAAACAGTATGGAGAGAGGATACATTCCTGACACACTTCTTTCCTGATTTTGAACCATTCGGTGTTTCCTTGCTCTATTCTGACGACTGCTTCCTGATCCAAGTATAGGTTTTGCATGAGCACAATTAAGTGTTCTGGGATTCCCATTCTTCTTAAAGTGAACCTTAATTTGTTGTGAACCACAGCCTTTTCATAGTCATGAAACACAGATAGACATTCCTCTGGTACTCTCTCCTTTCAGCTAACACCATTATCCATTGACATCATTCAGTGTCTTACTACACCTTGAGCTAGAGAGCTCTGGTGGCCTAGTGGTAAGAAGCTGCACTGTAACCCTAAAGGTATGCATTTCAAATCCATCAATTGTTCTTCAGAAGAAGAATGGGCAATGTCCTCCCATGTGATTTACTGCCTCGGAAAATCTGCTGGGAGGTCAGCTATGGGTCAGTTATGTCTCAATGCCTTGAACTGAGTTCTATCGTGTCATTACAAGATTTATCACCCTGATTTATTTACACCAGCTTCTATTATAAGGCTATGAACATTCTTAAGTCAAGAATTGCGCCTTCCCCCCTTCATATTTTGGTATATTTTATATGTTGATATGTTTATATATTGAACATATAATACATGCAGTGAATGTGTGGAAAATAGTTGCAAACAGATACTTCAGGAGAAGAAATTGTGAAGTTAGATCTTTTTCGTGGGTTTTTTGAGATGTAAGACTTAGGCATAGTTGGATCATTAGATGAGAGGGGAAAATTGAAGGTTCTATTTCCTAGGCATGTAGATACACCGGAGAGCTCTGGTGACCCAGTGGTAAGGAGCTACGCTGCCAACCTGAAGGCACAAAGTTGAAATCCATTAGCTGCTCCTTGGGACAATCTCCTCCTGTGTAATATAAATTTACATCCTCTGAAAATGCACTGGAAGGTTAGTTATGGGTCAGTTCCAACTCAACAGCCCATAACAACACAAAAGTCAAATAGATACTACTGTATCTGTCTCTAGTGAAAGGTCAGAGAAGAAAAGATCCTCAACACAATCGATTGATATGGTGACTGTAGCAATGGGCTCAAGCGTGTCTCGGGTTGTGGGGATGGCATGGGATGATAGGTCAAGGGTTAGATCTGTTGTTCATAGAATTGCTAGGAGTCATAGAGAGAACTCTGTTGGCCTAGTGGATAGAAAATTCTGCTACCAAAGCACAGGTCGATGATTTTAATCTGCAGCCCCTTAGGCCTGGTTTTGTTTTGGTCAAACATTCTTCTAAGTGGTATAGCACTGGTCTGTCAGTTTGCACTACAGAGCTAACTTGTGGTTGCTGTGATGCTAAACACTGTGACGCTGATGTGTTACATGTGATAATGGTTGTCTATGGTGGAGCTCCCCAGTTAAAACAAGCTTGAAAGCAGGAGTAGCATCCACTTCCAAAATAGCTTGCTCCAGAAACTCTAGGAACTTAGAGAAACAATGAAAGTTGTATACAAGTGTTCAGGTCTTTCATTCACAGGGTCATTATGGTCGTCTATGACTCGACAGCACTTAACAACAACAACATATCTATCTCTAATGCTTAGTGTGATTAGCTATGTGCAAGTCCTTCCTTGAATTTCTCCTTTTTGCATTTCTGGAATATCCCTACTTGGAGCTATGGTGGTTTAGTGGGTAATGAGTTGTACTGCCAATTTTTATCTATAATAGATGGTTTGAATCCGTCAGCTGCTCTGAGACAGAAAGGCAATTTTCTCCCTTGCTATTTTTTTCAGAGGCTGTCTGAAAATCCACTGGAGGGTTTCTGCTCAACGGAAATGAGCTGAGTTAAGTTGTGTTGGTGACATTTCAGAGGGTCAGAATTTTTAGAACTTGAATGGTCCATAAAGATTATTTAGCTCAACTCCTTCCTACTCCCCTCATTTTCTTTCTTCCTTTTTTTTCTTTGTGAAGGGTTTTACATACTTTGTTTCTTTCAATTCGTAGGTAAACTTGAGAGGTTGCACAACTAGAATTTTAGAATTAGAAGGGTTTGGTCATTATTTACTGAGCTGAATTTACTTATGAAACTCAAGGGTCAGTGAATTTGAAATTAATACAAAATCAGACCTTAGATATATGATATTGTTTTTGTTGATTGCCTTTGAGTTGAGCACAAGTCATAGCGACCCTATGAACTAAAGGCCTGAAGCCCCACTACAACTATGGACATCTATCAAAGTTCATAGAGTTTCTGAAGGCATGTTGTTTAGGAAGTTTCCCTCATTTTCTAGATGAGGAAATTGAAGCCTCGTGAGGGAGTGGCCACAGATAAAATTTTGCACAATTAAAATGGAAATGAAAAATAATGAATTCAAACAATATCATCTTCATTTAATAGACTGAGTGCTTTGTGGACAAGGATTTGTGGCTACACCTGTTCTACAGGATAATTTTGTTAAATAGCTTTATTAGCTCAAAATTACATTCATTAAATTAGGATTTTACCTGTAAATTGTTGTCAGGAAAGGATTAGTATAAAGAAACCTTAAATCCTAGACGAAGCCTGGGTCAACAGGTGGTCACTGAATAAATGCTAATTTGTAAATTTCCATCCTGATAGTTAACAAATCAAGAAACTGTGTAGTCTGAAAACAAGGACCAGAAGATATATCCTTCTGAGGTCCGCTCTTACCAAGATATAACAACAATAGATGTAATAATAGCTGTGTGAGCTCTCCTCCAGCTATCTGGTAACTATGTCTCATACTATGGTATGGCAGATTGGCAAGTGATTTTTGACAGGCTTTCATCCTCAGTGATAACAAGCCATGTGACAAAAATAAAGAAGAAGCCAATTCCAAGGTCTCTCCACTCTTCCTTCTCTTCCTACATCGAAATGTTCTGTCCACTTTCTCCTTGAGATGGAAAAAACTGTGTTTCTTAGAAGGCAACACTCACTTTATTCCTCTCAGATTGTTGGCTACAGTCTTCCACTGTGAAAATTAGCCCGGTCTCACACTTTGTGAGATGGAAGCTTTCACTAACTAGTGCTGAAGAAATTCTTGGGAGGGAGTCACATGCATGTCAACGAGCCCACAAAGGTTGCCACTCCTTCTGATGACTCAAGACAGATTCGTCTACTCAATCTAGAGTGACTCCCACTCCATGGCCCTTGCTTTTCGTGTAAAATCTTTCCCTGCCAGTGTCACATTTAGGAATGTAAACAGCAGAAATAATCGACCTCAATGTAAAAGCATCTTATATAATAATATCAAAGTTTATCTCAATTAGTTTCCATGGAGAATTTCCACAAATTGTTCCCTGCTTTGAAAATGCTCCGGTTCTGAATGTGGATTTGTTTCTATCATTAATTTACAGGTAGTTTGTGGATGTACATGCATGTGTAAATCTTTGCAGCATTGTGTATGGGAAGTCAGAGATGAAGACCTTATGCCAGGTCAATGTCTAGACAGGCAGTTAAGACTTAGAGGTTTGTGCCTGGATTCTGAGTGGCAACTGTTCTTTCCTACTGAGTGTCTAATTTGTGATAAGGTAAAAGTGTTAGATGGAAAATCTAAAAAGAAATCTCAAGCCCCCTCCCCTCCAATTTTTTCCCCCCTGCAGTGACATTTCCTGGTACATTTTAACAAATATTGGGGACTCAGAGACAGGAAAGCCAAAATTTATATATTCTCCCAGAATGTTTCCATTTGGCCATAATGTGAAGGAAAGATGTTCATATCTTTTTCTTCTCAGTTTTCTCCCACCCCAGTTTATAAACTGACCACATGTTGTTCCCTTTTTCTGTGTGATCAAGTCAATTTCAACTCACAGAGACCCCACACAACAGATTAGAACTTTCCCATAGAGTTGCTTAGGCTGTCATCTTTACAGGACCATATCAACAAGTCTTCCTTCCACAGAAGTAATTTTGTGAGTTCTAACTGACAATCTTTAAATTAGACCATGGTCTTTTGAGTCACTTGCTATGCTACTGAGAGCTGGATGGTAAATAAAGATGAGAAAAGAAAAAGTGATGTCTTTGAGTTGTGGTGTTGGAGAAGAGTACCATGAAAATATGAGAAGAATATCCCATGGACAAACAAGTATGTCTTAGAAAAAGTGCAACCAGGGTGCTCCTTGGAGGCAAAGATGGTAAAGCTTTATCTAACATACTGCAGGCATGTTGTTAGGTGAGGGGCATCCACGGGGCATTCCTTGGAGAGGGCCATGATGCTTGGAAAGGTCAGCTGAAGAAAGGGAGACCCTCAACCAGGTTGACACAGTGGCTGCAACAATGGCCTTGACTATGTCAGAAATTGTGAGGTTGGTACAGGATAGGAAAGGGTTCCCATCTCTTGGTCACTATGATTCATACTAGACTCAATAGCACCTAACAACAACAACAACAAGAGCTTATCAAAGTTAGCACAAACACTCAGCCAAGATTGTGACACTAGTGATGCTAAATGACTGTATATTAAAACCAAATCCAAACAAAGAAAGGGCAGCCTTCCTTCAGTGGACCAGAATTACATGGGGAGTATGTTAAGTAGGGAGGTTCCAGAGATGATTCAGAAGGTCTTAAGTGGGAGGCTCTGGAATATGTAGGTTTCATAGCAAATCTCTCCCATGTCCTTTACTTTGTGTCATTAAAGGAGATTTAAAAAAACACATTAAAAATGTATCTTTGCAACAATGAACGATTGGAAACCCAAGTTCTTTATAAACTTTTATTAAAATCTCAATAAATTTTTTAAAATGTGTCTTAGAAAAAAATTAATAAATATATATCTTGGGCAGTGTGCAGCTATCAACCAAGGATACCTTGTATAGTTTGGGCCCTGGGTACTGAAGTTACCACTGTGACTTCTGCCAGTGTTGGACTAGCCCAACTAGCTTGGTATAATGACAGATATATACTGTTGTTGTTGTTGTTGCTATGTGCCATCGAGTCAGCTGAAGCTTTATAGTGACCCTATCTACAGCAGCTATGACCCTTCCCTGTTCTGAGCTAGAATCACTCACTAATTCTGACACACTAACCCTCATTGCCTCAAGTTACTTGTATCAATCTATTTCATCTGGGGTCTTCCTCTCCTGGGCTGTCCCTCCACCCTTCTGAGCATGATGTCCTTAGCCATGTGCCCAAAAGATGTGAAACAGAGCTTCAAAATCCTAGCCTCCAAGGAAAAACTCGGTTTCACCCTCTCCAAGACAGACCTGTTTGTTTTCTTGGCAGTTAAAGACTCTTCTCCAACACCATAACTCAAAGGCATGGATTCTTCTTCTGTCAACCTAAGTAATTGTCCAGCTCTCTGATACATATGCAAAGACCATGGCCTGGATTAGGTGCACCTTAGTGTTTAGACTGACATCGTTGCTTTTCAGAACTCTGGCATTGCATATTTATTGATCACCTTCACACTGCTGCCTATCGTAAGAAAAGTTTTTAATATCTCTCCACACCTGCAACATATGTTGTTGTTATTTTTTCCTAAATGGCTATACAGACAAGGCCTTTTAAATGCAGGAAGCTCAGATGTTTAGAGATTGCCCTTTGAGCAATAATTTGTTCATTACTGATAGTAGGCTCACATAGAAGAGTAAGTTCTTTTATCTATAGATAGATTATAAATACAAAGATAAAGGCACTTATATTTGTCTATGAAACATGAAACAACATATAAGCAAGAGCCTATGGTGATGAAGGAAGAAGTTCAAGCTGCTTTGAAGGAAATAGCAAAAAATAAGTCCCCAGGAATAGATGGTATACCAATTGACATATTTCAGCTAACAGATACTGGCTTGGACATGCTCACCAAGTTGTGCCAAGAATTCTAGAGAAAAACGATTTGGCCAACTGACTGGAAGAGATCTATATTTGTTCCCATCCCAAAGAAAGGTGACCCAACAGAATGTGGAAACTCTAGAACAATATCATTGATTTCACATGCAAGCAAGATTCTACTGAAGATTATCCAAAAATGACTGGAAAAACACATAAGCAGAGAACTGCCAGAAGTCCAGGCTGGGTTTAGAAGGGGTCGTGGTACTAGAGATATTATAGCTGACGTTAGATGGATCTTAGCTGAAAGCAGAGAATACCAGAGGAATGTCTACCTGTGTTTCATTGACTATGCAAAGGCATTTGACTGTGTGGAACATAACAAACTGCGGTTGACTCTGAGAAGAATGGGAATCCCAGAACACTAGATCGTTTTAATTCGAAACCTATACTTGGACCAGGAGGCAGTTGTCAGAACAGAGCAAGAGAACACTGCATGGTTCAAAATTGGGAAGGATGTACGCCAGGGATGCATTCTATCTCCATAACTTTTCAAACTGTATGCAGAACAGATTATCCGGGAGGCTGGGCTCTATGAGGAGAAATGTGGGGTCAAGATTGGTGGACGATTTATCAACAACCTGTGTTATGCGGATGACACAACCCTGCTTGCTGAAAGTGAAGAGGACCTGAAGCGCCTGCTGCAGAGTGTCAAGGACTGCAGCCTACAATATGGATTGAGGCTCAATGTCAAGAAGACAAAGATTCTCACCACTGGGCCAATTGGCAGCATCAGGATGGATGGTGAAGAGATTGAGATTGTTCACAGCTTTAGTTTGCTTGGCTCCACAGTGAACACTATTGGCACCAGCAGCCAGGAAATTAGAAGATGTATTGGGACCTCTCCAACGTACTGAAGAGCAGTGGTGTCTCTTTGGAGACTAAGGTGTGACTGATACAGGCCATGGTTTTTGCTATCACTTGTTATGTATCAGAGAGTTGGACAATGACTAAGGAGGATAGAAGGTGAATTGATGCCTTTGCACTGTGGTGCTGGAGAAGAGTATTGAGGGTACCATGGACTGCTAGGAAAACAAACAGATTCATCCTGAAAAGGGTCAAACCGGGCTGTTCCTTGGAGGCAAGGGTTCTGAGGATCCGTCTGACATACTTTGGACATGTTGTAAGGAGGTACAGGTCCTTGGAGAGGGACATCATGCTTGGTAGAGTGGAGGGACAGCGCATAAGGAGAAGGTCCCCTATGAAGTGGATTGATTCAGTGGTTGGGGTAATCGGGATGGGTGTGTCGGAGATGGTGCGATTGGCACAGGACAGAGTTTAGGGCTGTTGTACACAGGGTCACTATGAGTTGCAAGCGACTCTACAGCACATAACAACAACAACAACAACAAATTTGTCTATGCCAAATTCTATACCAAAGTCATTTTCATCAGTAGTGCTCTTGAAGATAGTATTATTAGCATCAATGTTTTGTTACTGTAGGAAAACTAAAAAATTCAAACTTATTGCTTGTCAAACTGGAACCAACTCATAGCTTCTGAGGTTGGCAATCACACAGGGGGAAATTACTCATCTTTCTCTGTAGGAGGCGCTATGGAATTCTAACCACCAGAAAGGTGCAGCCTTTGAGTTCTAATCCATCAGAGTTCACTATTACTGTGAGAAAACAAGTCTGAAATCCAGTACCTTGAGGCATTTAGAAGTTAAAACCAAACATTCACCGATTTTGAGTCTATTCCAACTCATAGTGACCCTCTTACAGGTTTCCAAAGCTGTAAATCTTTACCAAAGGAGACTACTTCATTATTGTTATTCTGTGAAGCTGCTAGTGGACTCAAACCATCCACCTTTTGGACAACACATACCACGCTACGCCATGAGAAAAAAAAATGGGAGGGTTGAGTTATAGATAATAAATAGATTACAGGAGCTCAGGGGAGTATGCTTTAGAAATGTACTTAAAAAAAAGAAAGAAAAAGAAATGTACTTCAAGTGGGCAGGAGACAATCTCTTATTATATCATTGGTTCTCAAAGTGCAGCACCTGAACCCATAGTATCTGTACCAACTGGGAACTTGTTAGAAATGCAGATCGTCCAGTCCCACTGCAGACTCACTGAACTAGAAGGTGGGGATTGCCCAGTAATCTGTATTTTAACAAACACTTCAAGTGATTCTGATAAACCTTCAGGTTTGAAAAGAACTGTGCAAGACCAACGTGGATACAAATCCTTCTCCACGCTTCACAGACTAACTGCAAAACAGTGGACAAATTATAAGCCTATGAAGTTTCATATGAAACTTAGGAGGCTCAGAAGTTTCATTCATAAATGTTGTTGTTGCTGTTATTGTTACGTGCCGTTGAGTCGCTTGGAACTCATAGCGACCCCATGTACAACAGCCATAAACTCTGCTCTGTCCTGTGCCAATCGCACCATCTCTGACACTCCCATTCCGATTAACCCAGTCACTAAATCAATCCACCTCATAGAGGGTCTTCCCCTCCTGCACCGTCCCTCCACCCTCCCAAGCATGATGTCCCTCTACAAGGACCCATCCCTCCTTACAACATGTCTGAAGTATGCCAGAAGAAGCCTCAGAATCCTTGCCTCCAAGGAGTAGCCTGGTTTAACCCTCTCCAGGATGAATCTGTTTGTTTTCTTGGCAGTCCATGGTACATTCAGTACTCTTCTCCAGCTCCACAGCTCAAAGACATCAATTCTCCTTCTATCCTCCCTAGTCATTGTCCAGCTCTCTGATGCGTAGCAAGTGATTGCATAGATCATGGCCTGTATCAGGCGCACCTTAGTCTCCAGAGTGAATAATAATTGGTTTTACTTCAGAGAAAGGGAATTCTGGTGTCCAAGTGGTCAGAAGCTGCACTGCAATCCAAAGCCATGCTCAAATGCGCCAACTGCTTCATGGGAGGATGGGCAAATTTCCTCCCATGCGATTTACTATCTCTGAAAAACCCACTGGATGGCCAGCTGTGGATCAGTTATGACTTGACAGTACACAACAACCACTTATAGGAATGTTGTCCAAATTGATTGAGATGATACATACAAAGTACTTGCCCCCAAAATTGCTGCCATCTAGTTAATTTCTACTCACAGTGACCATGCATTGACTTTCCGAGGTTGTAAATCTTTACAAATTAAACTATCCATCTTTCTAATAGGGAGCAACTATCAAATTCAAACCTCTGACTTTTTGATTAGTAGTCCCTACATATTTCTCACTACACCATCAGAGCTCTTTGCAAAAATACTATTGCTGATGTTGTCGTTGTTGTTGATTTTGTTGTTATGTGCCATCACACTGAGTACTACTGAAACGACTCTATAAACAACAGATCAGAACCCTGGCTTATCCTGTGTCATCTTTATCAACTCTGACATACTACAGCCCATTCCTGCAGTCACTATATTGATCCACCTCATGGGGGTCTTCCTCTCCCTCTCTTTCCAACACTTCCTTTCCAAGAAATAGCCTCTCCTATAAACATGCCCAAAGCATGTGAGATGAAACTTTACCATCTTTGCCTCCAAAGAGCATCCTGGCTGCACCTTCTCCAAGATGTATGTTTGTTCTTTGGGCAATCCATGCAATATTCAGTACTCTTCTCCAACACCACAGATCAATGGCATCAATTTTTCTTCTATCGTCCTTATTCATCGCCCTGATCTCAGATACATAGCAAGTGGTTTAAAAGGCCATGGCTTGAATCAGGACCATCTTAGTCTTCAAAATGGCATCATTACTCTATAGTAATTTAAGAGTTCTCTGAAAGTAGATTTCCCCAGTCCAATTTGTCTCATGATCTCCTGACCAAGGATACTGATTGTTGATCCAAGTCAGATGAAATCATCAACAATTTCAATCTTTTCTCCATCTATTATGATGTTGCTTCTCAGTCCATTAGTGAAAATTTTTGTCTTCTTGATGTTGAGATCCATATTAAAGATTACAGTCTGATCTTCTGCAACAAATATATAAAGTTCTCCTCACTTTCGGCAAGCAAGGTTGTGTCATCTGCATAACAAAAATAGTTTATGAGTTTTCCTCCAATCCTGATACCATATTCTTCCTCAAAAAATCCAGCTTTTCAAATGATGTGTTCAACATACAGATTGAACAGGTACCGAGAGAGGATACAGTTTTCTTTATCACATGCATTTCTTTATCTTAAACCATGCCATGTTCTTTTTTTCTTTTCAAACAGTAGCCACTTGGTCTAGGCATAGATTTGGTATAAGCATAATGAAATGTTCTGGAATTGCCATTCTCTTCAATGTTAGCCATAGTTTGTTGTGATCAAACAGTCAAATGCCACATTCTTCTGGTATTCTCTGTTTCAGTCAAAACCCATCTGAAATCAGTAATGAGAACCCTGGTGCTCTTCCCAACCAAGCTTGTACTTCTGGTAGTTCCATCAGCATATTATTCTAGCCCGTTTTGGATGATCTTAAGCAATATTTTGCTTACATGTAGTATTAACGATATTGTTTGACAATTTCCACATTCTTTTGGATCACCTTTCTTGGGGATGGGAACAAATATGGATCTTTTCCAGCATTTACATATTGAACTGGAAAGTCTGTTGTCAGCACCTCTCCAAAGTACTAAAGAGTAATGATATCAACTTAAAGACTAAGGTGCATGTGATTCAGGCCATGGTCTTTCCAATCACCTATGCATCTGAGAGCTGGACAATGAATAAGGATGACAGGATAAAGATTGATGTCTTTGATCTGTGGTGCTGGAGAAGAGTACTGCGTGTCCCATGGACTGCCAAAAGAGCAAACAGGTATGTTTTAGAGAAAGTGCAGCCAGAGTGCTCCATAAAGGCAAGGATAGTGAGGCTTTATTTCACATACTTTGGGCATGTTGTTAGGAGAGGATATTCCTTGGAAAAGGATATCATGCTTGAAAATGTGGACGGACAGTCAGTGAAGGAGAGGAAGACCCTCAACCACATAGGTTGATACAGTGGTTTCAGCTATGGGATCAAATATATCAGACATAATAAGAATGGCACAGGATAGGACTGGGTTCAGATCTCTTGTTCACAGAGTCACTATAAGTCATACTCAACTAAACGACAATGAGCAAGTCTGTAGGAAGTAGCGCCGCTAATCCAACAGTAACTTCTCTCTGGGAATTTGAATCTACCAGCACCTCTGAAGGAGCAAGACGGGGAATCTCCTCTTGTGTAATTTACAGGCTCTGAAAACCTGCTTCAGGGTGAGCAGCAAGTCAGTTTGAGCAATGAGTGACTGATGCCTGGAGTGTTGCCATGTTATCTCCTCAAAGTTATGTTGGCCACGAAGTTTCTTTGGTTCAGTTTCTTGCCAGATGAATTCCCTTTTGATGGGCCAGAGATGTACTCTGAGCCCCAGTTTACTTGACTAGAACTCCGATATGCTGTATTTTTTAGTGTACTCTCTCAAACCTGTTTGTGGTCTTCTTATTAATTGGGGACCTGCACTGAGTAGAAAATCAAGTTGCTCACAAGGCCTATCATACTCCAAGATTCATTCCTCTCTCTTCAACTTTCGCTGCCACATCCTACCGACCAGCTGACATGCTCGAGGACATACTTAGACCACAGCTCAACCAACGGTTTCTTTTCTCTGCCCACTACCTTATCCCTATTCTGACTTAACGTAACTGAAGAAACAGCATGCCTCATCTGACTCTGCACATGTGTGGCCAGAAACCAGCAGCAAAGTCCTGGAATGCAGTTTTGTATTTCAGTCCCTTTTGTCTTTTGAGTCTATCCTCAGTGGCACAATGATTAAACACTGTGCTGCTAACCAGAAGTTTAAAGCCACCAGCCACTCAGTTGAGAAAATACCTGGTGATTTGCTCCTATAGAGACTAACTCAAAAACAAGCAAGCAACAAAACCAAAACATTGCCATTGAGGTTTGTTGCAACTGTACAGGATGGAGAAGAACTGCCAAATAAGGATTCCAAGGTTGTCACTCTTTATGGAAGCAGGGTCCCGTCTGTCTCCAGTAGAGTAGCTGGTGGATTTGAACTGCTGAATTTTTTATTAGCTGCCAAGTGTTTAATCACAGAGCAAACAAGGCTCCTTCTTATAAAAATTAAAGGGGTCATTATACATCATACAGGGATCCTTTCAGGATTAATGGGGTCATTATGAGTTGACTCACAACTCACAACAGTCATTATGAGTTGACTCACAAGGACAGCTTCACTTCTTGTTGCTGCACCCCTTACCCAGGAGTACTCCTTACCTTTGCTCTACAACCATATCCTCTGCACTCTAGAGTCCACCCCATCCCCAACTCCTTCTCAACATTTGCATGCCTTTGATGGGCTGTTAACAAGAAAGCAACCTGATTAAAGTCACAGGAAGAAAAAATATTACTCAAGGGAAGGAACATTTGTTTGCCTTTTTGTGAACATAAAGTCATAGCGTTCAACTCTGGCTCCACAGAGAAGCATTTTAGTGGGGCCTCGCCACAAGGCAATTGAGTCAGGATCTCTGGGGTTAAAGCTCTGGTAGGAGTCATTTGGAAATATTTGTCAGACCATTTAAGAGTGTAGCCAAAGAACAACAATTGACCTAAAGAATGAATGTCTCACAGATGGGTAATAACATGGGCATTGACTACCTCCCTGAATCAAATGCATTGTGGATAGTGAGTACTCACTCCTAACTTGTCTCAACATGAATGTCCAAGGAGCTCCTGGACCTGGATTTATTTAACATTTTTTGGTACAGCCCAAAATATCACTTCAAAGTATACTATTTAGAACGATTCTGCTGTGAAACCCTCATGGAATGTAAACTTGCAGGAGACACTAGGCTTTGTGAAGATTATAAAGTTATATTATAAAGTTATGATACTAAATATGCTAACCTGTTTCTGGCATCGCTCTCTCTGGACATGGTTGTATATCCTTAAAAATAACTAGTAAAACATGTACAGGAACTCAAGGCGGGGGGAACAGGGAGGAGAGAGCTGCACAGTTTGGTGGATGGAGGGGAGGAGAAGCAAATGGGAAAGATCTGAGCAAAAAGGGTAATGATGGGCAAGGTCCAATGATGATGAATTTTATCAAGCATAATGCATGAGAATGATTGTATGAAACACAATGTATATAAACTTGGTAAGCAAATAAATGGAAAAAAAGAATGTAAAAATAAAAATGTCTTCTGCTTTGAAAGTATCAGACTTGATTATGAAGTCATCAAAGCTGCACTGATTGCTTAACATTATAGGTTCCTGTAGGCTGTAACTGGAATCAGACTGTAGTTCCTGGGATTTAAAGCCTGCCCTGGGACTCCACTAATGATCATAATTAAGGCCCAATAGTGTAGACACTTGAAACTCAAAATGGGCTTCTGGTTATAGGACAGATTTAAGCTGGATTTTTCTCTAACAAACCCATTGTTATGTTAAGCAAATGACTGGGAGCAGGACTAATTAATCCTCACAGTAATCCATTTGACAAGTAGTTTCTGAGCTAACTGCCCTATAGTGGTAGAGCAATGAGCAGAGTTCCCACAAATCACTACCACTTTCCAGAGAAAGGCAGAGTAGAGATTTTTTAAAATGTTAAAGGGAAGAATAAGAACCACAAGTCTAAGAGATCTGAATCAAAAGGACCAGAAATTTGGGCTTCTTGCTCCAAATCCCACCCAACACGCCCTAGAAATAGTCACTCCATTTTGTCTCTGCATCAAGCAACTTTGAAATAAAATATACCTTTGTAGGGGGAATATGTTAAAATGTAAGCAGCCTTTACAGTTTATTCATTAATAAATCATAATGACAGGGTGGGTTAAGCATTAGGTTACTACCCAAGAGGTTGGGGATTTGAACCCACTGGCCACTCTGTGGACAAAGATGAAGTCGGCTTCAGAAAAGATATTGAAAAATCTGTGGTGTAAAATTATCTTGGAAACCTATGGAGTAGTTCCACCTGTCTTTCAGGATCAGAATTAGGGAGCACTAGAGCTCTGGTAGCCTAGTGGTAAGAATTTGTACTGCAACCTCTAAGGCACGTGGTTCAAATCCACCAGCTGCTCTGCGGGAGAAGGATGGGCAATCTCCTCTTGTGTTATTAACTGCGTCTGAAAACCCACTGAAGGGTCACCTGTGAGTCGGTTCCAACTCAATGGTACTCAACAACAACAGCAGCAGCAGTGGCCTACTGGCAAGAAGCTGTGCTGCAATCCCAAAGGCAAGTGGTTCGAAACCACCAGCTACTCAGTGGGAGAAGGATGGGCAATCTCCTCCTGTGCGATTAACTGCCTCTGAAAACCCACCGGACCGTCAGCTGTGAGTCAGTTCTGACTCAACAGTACGCAACAGCAACATGAATCAGAATTAGGGAGTGCTGATGGCTTAGCAATAAGGAGCTGTGCTGCTAAGCATGTAGTCTGAATCCACCAGCTGCTCCGAGGCAGAAAGATGGGCATCCCTCTTGTATGATTTACAACCTCTGAAAATCTACTGGAGAGTCCACTAGGAGTCAATTCCAAGTCAATGTTACAACAACCTAAGTCAGAATTGATTCGATGGTAATGAGTTTGGATTGGTTTTTCAGCAAGGTCCTCATCATATCAACACACTGTGTGCTGCAGGAAGAGAAGCATGCTTTCATGTGAAGTCCACAGAAGACAAGTTCTAAGTGAGATGTGATGATAAAGGGGCACTGGGAACCTATGAAGCAAAGTACCCAGGAAGGACTCAAAGGTCAACCCTGCCTGAGTGACTAAAATGAAAAGGGACCTATAAGAACACCTTTTTTTTTAAAACAAATATTGCATTATTCCATGTATATTAAGTTTCTGTTGTTTTGTATCCATTGATTTGGAACCAATTAATAGCTGACCCTCTAGTGAGTTTTCAGAGGCTGTAAATCACACGGGAGAAGATTGCTTATCTTCTCCCTGAGAACACCTGGTGGATTTGAACCACCTATCTTTGGGCCGGTAGTACAACTCCTTACCCATGAGGCCACCGGAGTTCCCTAGGAAATATCTAGAATACACAATGTATGGAGACTATTTTATTGACAGTTCTTGAGCATGTGAAAAGAGCACTAGTGGTGCAAATCATCACACACTTTCTGCTAACTAAAAGGTTGGCAGTTCAAATTCACTCAAGGCTATCAAGAAGGAAAAACTTAGTAGTCTGCTTCTGTAAAGAATACAGCCTAGAAAACCCTCTGAAAGCAGTTCTACTCTCTGACATTGAGTCCTGGAGAGTTCAAATTGACTCAACAACAGCAATGATGATCAGGAGGGGACACGGGGGAGTCATGCCTAGAGGACACAGAGCATTTATTAATGGTGGTGGGAGGTTTGGCAGTGGATGCCAGTGATGTGTGTACCCCATTATTAATGTAATCCGTTTCACTGAATTGTACACATAAAACAAAGTTAAATTGGTAAATGAGGTGTGTGTGTGTGTGTGTGTGTATATATATATTAAACCACAATAGAAATAAAAGAAATAAAATAATAATGGAACAACCTCTCTTCAACTGGTTGGAAACGACAGGGCTCCTAAGGACAATAAGGATGAGTGAGTACATTTGTCCTTAACGCTACCAGTTACTGAGAGCAGTCAGTGGCACGTAAGGACATCTTAATCACAGAGTTCTTTGCAAGTGTATTCGGTCCACAAAATAGACTGGGTTGAAGCAGGACAATTTAGGGGCCTAAGTGTGAGTGCAAGACATAAGGGATCGGGGCGTGATGTGCCAGCCTAAGGTGTTAAGGATAGAAAAACCTTTGGGAATTGTACTCTCTTTCCTTGAAGCCACATTTAAACACTCACTGCGAATTCTGTCTGCCTGGCGAATCCTCTGGAGAGCTTTGAAAATGCTCTGGCCATCTTGTCCTGTGGTCAGGACGACCCCTACAGGTAAGCCGCGGCTCCGAAGGGCACTTGCAACGCGATTGGCTGTGTCTGCCCAAATGTCTTCATCTGACGAAATGACTCCTGCATGAGCCCACTGGAAATATTTCATGACCGTAACCAGCACTCGGATGGGAGAAGGGAGTGTCCGAGAAAAGGTCAGGTAGCTATTTCTATTGTCCAGTTCATAATTCACACAAGCCCAAGAGAAAATTCCTTTGTCCCAGCTGTTGCCCAGAAGCGAGGCCGCCTCACAGTAGCCAGGGTTAGCAGGGCCAATAAATCCTGAGGCCACCTGGTGGTGGGAAATGAAACTGGAGAGGGCCCTGGATGTCTGGCAGTCTTCGTTGAGAATCACGTATTCAAAAGAAGAGCCCAGATCCAAGGATGGGTCCCTGTTGATCCGCTCAATGGCCAATCGAGCAGCCACCTCAGGCAGGGCCTTTGAGAACAATGGATCACAAGCCCAAGGTCCTACCACTCCTACCTTGTAGGGAGGTGCCCACACTTGCTGCGGAAGGGCCAGGAGGGCCAGGAGGCATAAGCACCACCGGAGCTCGGAAGATGCAAGGCCATGGTGTCCTGGCTGTTTGCTGGTAGCCACAAACCAGAGCATAAGGCAAGAGAAAGGCCAGGGTCCCAGGAACATAGCCCTCCTGCTTCCAGCAAGCTAATGAAATTCTGGCTGGTTATTCTGCTATCCTGAAGAATAGATGTCCAGCGGTGTTTCCAAATGCCTGCCAATCAGAGGAAAAAGTTTGTTATGCATATAATTTCTAAAGTTTCTGAAAATATTAATTATGAATAGATGTCAATTGCCACCACCATTGCCTGGGACTTGTGGTTGAAAATATGAGCTTCAAGAAAGACAGGTGTCTTCACACAGTTCAATATACACAGTTTAATATAAACTACAAATAGGGAACTTACTTCCCATGTCAGGCTTTTCAGTGGTAAATGAAAGGTTGAGGCTAAGGACGACAATGCTTCTTTCTGCACACCCACACTCTTCCTCTTATTGCCCTTCTTATCTTACCAAATTGCACTTCCAGCCACTGTTTGCCCACTTGCTCAAGTCAGAAACCTGGGAGTCAGCTGAGACTACTCCTCCTCCTTCTTCTTTGCCCCCAAATTCAATGCATCAAAGTCCTGTTGGTCATAGCAAAGAGATGGAAGCAACCCAAGTGCCCATGAACAAATGAATGGTTAGAAAAACTATGGTATATTCACACAATGGAACACTATGCAGCACTGAAAAACAATGAACTCGTAAAACATTACACAATGTGGGTGACCCTGGAGGACATTATACTGAGTGAAATATGTCAGTCACAAAAGGACAAATAATGCGTAACACTACTGTTATAAAACAGGACTGAAATGGGGGAATGGAGAAAATGAAGAAAAGGGGGGGTAGCAGAAGAAGGAAAGAACTATTTAGAAGGAATATATGATTAGGCATTATTTGTATGACAACAGTCCAGAAAATTAGAATCATTGCAAAGTGGGCTGAGGGAGGGTTGAGGCTGTGGGAGGAAATTGTATAACAATAAATGAATGAAAATCCGATTTTTCTGTAAATTTTCATTAAAAATCACAATTGAAACAACAACACTACAAAGTCCTGTTGATCTTGTTGATCCAGTTTGGGTAAGAGCCATTTACCTTCGGGTCATGATTATTAAATGAGTTCTGACAGTGCCTGGCATGTAATTAGTTTTACACCACTTCTCACTATCACTATCCTTTTCAATATATGCATTTTTCTTCACCCACATTAAATCTAAAAAGAGTAAGAACTACTACAACTAAGGTAGCGCAGAGGAACAAACATATTGTCATTGTTGTTATGTACTATTGAGTTGGAACCAACTCATAGCTGCCTCTCCAGTGAATTTTCAGAGGCAGTAAATTGCATGGGAATAAATTGCCCACCTGTCTTCCATGGAGCAACGTGTGGATTAGAACCGTATGCCTTTGGGTTGACAGGGCAGCTTCTTACTACTAAGGCACTAGAACCCATCTGGATAATATAATCTCAGATTTCAGATCAGAAGAGGAGAAAGTCTTGAATTAAAAAAAAATTACCAGATGAATACAGTAAGGAGGATATTAGGAATATGAGTTTTCCAGACAGAAGGAAGAAGGCAGCTATAAGATAAGCAATCACACCAGAAAGGGATGCACTCCTTAGAACCAAGGAGGATCACAGGGGCAGCATTTACCTAAAGGTAAGGACTAGAAAAGAAAGGCAGGTGAAAACAGAATATGCAGGAACAATATAGAAAGAGTGCTATTACGATGTTGGAGGTTATAATCCAAAAGTGCATGAATTATTACATGAAAAAGCAATTTGCTCTGTAAATGTTCACTCACATCACAATAAAAAGGGGGTTTATTTGTCAAAAAAAAGGAAGAACATCATTTAGAAAGAAAGGGGGGAGGGAATAGAGCATATTAGATTTTCAGAATTCCCAGACATTTGTTCCATCTGATGTCAGCAGGGGAGAAAGAAATCCAATCAGTAAGAATCCTCCAGGTCATTCCTAAGTTTTTAGATTTATTCTTGTACACAATAGAGAGTGATTGAGCATTTTAAGCACAGAAATGGTATAATCATTTTTGAAAGTTAACTCTAGCCGCAGTGTATTGGATGAGCTGAAAATGGCTAACACTAAAGACAAAAAGACCAGATCAAAGACTTTTGTAACTAGTAACCCATACAAGAAATTATATCGGGCTAAGAGAATGGTAGTAAAAGTCTAAAGAAAAGGAGATTAATTCCATCAAGACTAAAAATATCAAGAGATTAAGAAAAGAGAATCAACAAAAATTTAGTGACTGACTAGATGTGGGAAGTAAAGATAATAAGAAACCTAAGGTGATTTTGAACTTTTCCGATTTAGGCAATATGTTAAAAAATGGTATAGATCTTTGAAATCAGAAATACTGAAGAAAAGGGTCAGGAAAGACAATATATTTTACTTGACAAGTTGAATGAATAGTGTTTTTAGAACACAAAGGAATCCCTGGGTGGTGGAAACAACACATGTGACTGCTAACCACGTTCACTCAGATGTGCTCTCAAAAATTGCCTGGAGATAGACTTCCAAAGGGCCAGTCATTAAAAACCCTCTGGAATTAAGCTTACTCTGATACACTTGGGGTATACATTTGTTGGAATTGATTCAACGACAGTTTATTGGCTGATAGAACATGGAGTCTAAGGTGCGTCTGATACAGGCCATGGTCTTTGCAATCACTGTTATGCATCAGAGAGCTGGACAATGACTAGGGAGGATAGAAGGAGAATTGATGCCTTTGAGCACTGGTGTTGGAGAAGAGTATTGAGGGTACCATGGACTGCTAAGAAAACAGATTTATCCTTGAGAGGATTAAACCAGGCTGCTCCTTGGAAGCAAATATTCTGAGGCTTCGTCTGACATACTCTGGTCATGTTGTAAGGAGAGACCGGTCCTTGGAGAGGGGCATCATGTTGGGAGGGTGGAGGGCAGGCACAGGAGGGGAAAGCCCTCAAGGAGGTGGATTGATTCGGTGACTGGAGTAATCGGGATAGGTGTGCCGGAGACAGTGAGATTGGCACAGGACAGAGCAGAGTTTAGGGCTGTTGTACTTAGGGTTGCTATGAGTTGCAAGCGACTAGACGGCACATAACAACAACAACAGAACCTAAGAGTGACAATGCCTGGTAGATAAATTTGACATTCTGGAGCTCATATTAGATCTATAGGTACAACTTGAG
This sequence comes from Elephantulus edwardii, assembly GCF_000299155.1. NCBI lineage: Eukaryota > Metazoa > Chordata > Mammalia > Macroscelidea > Macroscelididae > Elephantulus > Elephantulus edwardii. The sequence continues at coordinate 6,934,838 of NW_006399833.1, forward strand.
AGTGCTAAATTTATAGAAGGCAACGGAAGACATGAGAGTGCATAGAGTCAGCAAAGGGAATTTTGAAGTTATAAAGAGAAGAGCAAACTCCTGAAATTCTCCATATCTGAAGGTCAAGAAGAGATAAGAGACCTCACAACCAAAACTCACATGAAAAGTTCAGAGGAAGCAGAGTAAAATCTAGGAGATGGTGATGTTCTACAACCCAAGAGAAAAGAAGATGGAGACATGATTATCATTGCAAACTCCGCTGAAAGATCGAGTAAGCTAAAGACAGAAAGATGTCCACTGTATCTGCATTCAAAGAGAGAGTTCTAAGTTGATGGAACACTATGAATTGAGGAATGAATGCGAATTAATAATATGGAGTTAGCAAGCATTAGCTCCGGTGGCCTAGTGGGTAAGGAATTGTGTTGCCAACTCAAAAGTAGGCAGCTCAAAAATGACCAGCTGCTCCTAGGGAGAAAGATGGCCAATCCACCCATGTGCAATTTATAACCTCTGAAAACTTGCGGGAAGGTCAGCTATGAGTTGGCTCCGACTCTACAGTACATAAACAACAAAAACACCAAGTATCAAAAAAAATTAAAATTATTACAATGGAGTCAGAATCAACTCATAAGTGATTTCTGAAGCTGTAGATCACATGGAGGTATATTGACCAGGTTTCTCCTGCAGAACTACTGGTACTGGTGAATTCAGACGACCAGAAGGTGTCACTTTTGGGTTAGCAGTGCAACTTCCTATGGACTACAACACCAGAGATCCCTTTAGCGAGTGTGGAGGCTGACAAAAGCAGATCCACTGCTGTTGCATTATATATGACTCATAGCCACCATATAGGATAGAGCTGGACTGCTCTATATAGATTCCAAGGCTGTAAATCTTTATGAAGTAGACTGCCTCATGTCTTTCTTGAGGAATAGTTGGTGAGTCCAAACCACTGACTTGTCAGTTAGCAGCCAAATGTTTAATCACTGTACCACCAAGACTCCGTAAATGTAGAGAACTCTTTCAAAATGGCACAGGCAAAACCTTTCTTGATCTGGCCATGGCTTTTGTCTACAGCCTCATCTCCCACTGTCCTCATCTGATGCTCTAGCACACTTCTTACAATTCTTCAGAGGTATGTGAGATATTCTATCAAGCCCAGACCTCAGAAAATGTCCTTCACTCTGCCTGGAAAATGGCAAGTCCTCTTTTCTCTTTCCAGACTCCAATTCCCTGTTCTCCTCCTGAAGTCTACATTCAAGATACAACTCAATTGGCTCCTATTTAGGAAAACTGACTGACACTCCCAGATTCCCCAATTTGTTTCCTTCACCCTCATATTTATGCCCGTTAAATATTCTGCTTTATAAGTTATCTACATTCCTAGTCTGCGCTGTGACAAAGGTATAGAATGATGTGGGATATCTCTATTCTTACAAGACTTTTACACTTACAAGACTTTTACTATAAGGAGGGAACAGTAGTGAAAGCAACTCTATGGAAAACATAGACCACTGGTTTGGGAACTCCTAGATAACAGAACAAGGTGGCCAACTGGCAGTATTTTCTTGTACTTTTAAAAAAAAAAAAAAGTATCTTAGTCTGGTAGATTATCTTCCCTGTAGAGATAACATTTAAGCCAGAAACAGGTACTTGGAATAACAAAAATTGAGATTTACCAAGTGATTGTTTTAGGCCAGTGTAATATGCCAGAGTCCCTGCTGTTATTTTATTGTTGTTGTTGTTGTTGTTGTTGTGTAACACAGAGTAGGAACTGACCCAAAGCTGAGCGTTTGGCAGGTTTTCAGAGGCAGTTAATCGTAAGAGAGGAGATTGCCCATTCTTCTCCAGCAGAGCAACTGGTGGCCTCAAACCTCATGTCTTCAGGATTACAGCACAACTTCTTGCCACTAGACCACCAGAGCTCTCCAACAGAGTCCCTACCTAGGTGGTGAAAACAATTAAGCGCTTGACTATGGCAGCTTGAAATCACCCAGAGACTTCTCAGAAGAAACCCCTCTTGTGAAAGAACACAAGCCATAAAAACTCTAATTATCTCCATGATATGATATGCGACCCAAATAATTGAATGATACCTGTCTATCATTGCTGAATATTTTGATCAAGGATTACATAGAAGGATCCTGATCAAGAGAGGATAAAGACAAAACAGAATTTCATTTTCTCATGAACTCTAAACTTTCTGGATGAACCCTTGAAACTATTGAGATAATCGCTGAATATTAAAACAAAAAATATTCCCTGACGTCTTCTTAAAACCAAGCAATTGCTTAACAAGTAAAAAAAAATAATTTAAAAAACTCAGGACCCACCTTGAACATTTTTTTAGAAATGCCATAGTAGAGTCTACCCTTATTTGCCAGCCTCACCGTGAGGCATTTTTGTAAGTTTATTATACTAATTTGTTTTTACAACATGCTGTTGTAAAAACCAATTAACATATCCAGCTTATGAAAATAGGGCTTAAGAGG
>NW_006399833.1:6939275-6953729 GCF_000299155.1 Elephantulus edwardii
GTGCTTTGGCTTCTCTGCGCTCCAGTGCAATTTTCAGAGTATCTTCTGACATCCATTTTGGTCTTTTCTTCCTCTTCTGTCTTTGCAATGACCATGTGCACTCTTCCTGGATGATACCCTTGATATCCTCCCACAACTCATCTGGCCTTCACTCATTAGTGTCCAAAGCCTCAAACCTGTTCCTGAGATGGTTCTGAAATTCAGGTGGGATAGACTCAAAGTCATATTTAGATATAGATAGATATATATGAAACACATGCACTGTTTGCATAAAAGTATGGTATCTATATGGGTTCAAATTGAAACATCAACTCAGCAACTAGAAAGATTAGATAGGGATCTTAGGGGTCAGTGAGTTTATGTTAATTGGGATGGAACAACTCAGAAAAGGAGAGGGAGAATGGTTGCACATTTCAAAGAATATGATCAATGTTGCTCAACTGTACATGTAGAAACTGTGGAATTTGTGTAAGTTCCTGTATACATTCTCAACAACAATATTTTTTTAAAAAGCCCAACATTATAGAAGCAGTCTAACTTTGCAACAAGTGGAGTCACCATGAATTAAAGCCTATTTGACAATAACTAGTTTGGTATTTTAGTTCTGCTATGATTTGGACACTGGGCTAACCTCTTTTACACATATAACCTTTTTTATTGTTTTTCCTTTTTAAAATTTTTATTAATTTTAATGAAAGTTTACAGAGACTTTGGATTTCCATTCCTTCACTGTTGCACTTTTCTCCCTGCCCAACCTCCCCTTGCCCCAGTTCGCTCTTCTCTTTGAAAAGTAAAAGAAAAATTCTTTCATTGTTATAGAATCCCTTCCCCCAAGTCCACTCCACTATTCAGCCTTTGTTTTGAAAAGTATAAGAAAAATTCTTTCATTGTTATACAATCCCTCCCCCCAAGTCCACTATGCAGCCTTCCTTCTGGACTCCTGTCATGACAATAATACCTAATCATAGATCCCTTTTAAACAGTTCTCTCTCTCATCTGTTTCAAGGTAGTGCACATAATTTATCCCATCTTTCTCAGTCTCCCCCAAATCCCAATGTCAGTCCCATTTTATGAGTGGCACTATGCAGTATTTGTCCTTTTGTGACCGAGATATTTCACTCAGCATAATGTCCTCCAGGGTCACCCATTTTGAATAATATTTCATGAGTTCGTTGATTTTCAATGCAGCATAGTATTCCATTGTGTAAATATACCACAACTTCTCTATCCATTTGTTTCTTGATGGGCACTTAGGTTGTTTCCAATTCTTTGCTGTTGTGAACAAAGCCGCAGTAAACATGGGTATGCATATATCTGCTTGGGTGGAGGCTATGGTCCATCCAAAACCAAAGAAACAAAAAATGAAACCTCATTATAGCCCCTTGAGGTAGGTGTTAATTTCACACTCCTTTACAGATGATGAGACCAAAATTCAGAACAGCAAGTTCTGAGGGGACACTATATTTGAAGATTTGTTCCCAGTTGGCTAAGGCCAGGAGGCCTGCTGACAATCTCTTACTGTTGTTATATGGCATTAAGTCGACTATGACAAATAGCAACCCTATGAACAATAGCTTCTAAACCTTGTCCTATCCTGAGCCAATCTCATTGTGACACAACTACACCCTTTACCCCTGCCACTGTGTTAATACATCCCCTCCAGTGTCTTCCTCTCCTATCCTGATCCTCCACCCTTCCAAGTATGATATCCTTCTCCAAGGACTGGTCCCTCCTGGCCACATGCACAAAGTATGTGAGAAGGAGTTTCAAAATTTTTGCCTCCAAGGAGCAACCTGGTTTCATCTTCCCTAAGACAGATTCTGTTTGTTCTCTTGACAGTCCATGGTGTATGTTCAATAGCCTTCTCCAGCATCACAACTCAAAGGCATATCTTTCTTTCGTTTTAAATAAATTTTTCTTTTATACTGATCTGCTTATGAAGTTCGTATATGTTGCTTTTCACACTGTAAAAGGCATACGTTCTTGACTCTATGAATCACAACAAATTATGTTTAACATTGAGAAGAATAGGAATCCCAGAACACTTATTGTGTTTATGAGAAACCTAGACCTAGATCAATAGGCTGTTGAATGGACAGAGCAAGGTAATACTTCATGGTTCAAAATTAAGAAAGGTGTGCATCAGGACTGTATAATTTCTCTTTAATTATTCACTTTGCATACTCAAGAATCTGGACTCTATGAAGAAAACATGTGGCATCAATATTGGAGGAAGACTTATCAACAACTTGCCTTATACAGATGACACCATCTTGTTCACTGAAAGTGAACTGAAAACATCAAAAAACAAAAATTCTCACCATTGGGCAAATGGACAGCATCATAATGTAGAGAAGGTTGACGTTGTCAATGATTTCCTCTTGCTTGGATCCACAATGTTGGTACCAGTAGTCAAGAAATCAAAAGTTGTGTCACATTGGATAAAATCAGCTGTCAGAGGCCTCTCTAAAGTGCTAAAGAGCAATGTTGTCCATTTAAAACTAATATGTGTCTGATCCACGCCATGATCTTCTCAATTACTTTCTATGCATCTGAAAGTTGAACAATGACTAAGGATAGCAGAAGAAGAATCTATGCCTTTGAGTTGTGGTATTGGAGGCTAGTAATGACTAGCTTATGGACTGCTAAAAGAACAAACATGTCCATATTGGAGAAAATGAAACCAGAGTGTTCCTTGCAAGCAAGCATGGTGGAACTTTGTCTCATATACTTTCAGTATGTTTTCAGGATACATCAGTCCTTGGAAAAAGACATCATGCTTAAAAAGATGAAGGATCAGTGAAAGAGAAGACTCATAAGGTGAATTGACACAGTGAATGCAGCAATGGACTCAAACATGTCAGAGATGATGAGGATGGCACAGGATAGGACAGAGAGCAGATCCATTGTTCATAGGGTCACTATGAGTCATAGTCAACTAGACAGCAACAATTCAAACTTCTGGTCTGTAGGTGGCCAGTAACTATGAAAAGATGGGGGCAAAAAGAGGGCCTGACCAAGAAATCCCACCCAAGAAAAGAAACTATTGCTTGATCCCTCAGCCAGGGTAAAGCAATAATTCTCATCATGTGGCTGGTATTCAAGTGGAAATTGGTGAATTCCTTTCTTACTGTGGCTCACCATTGAATCTCCAGTGTCCTGCATAGTAACTGACAGAAAGTATTCGTGTTGTTGTAGGTCATCAAGTCGGAACCTGCTCATAACTGACTCTCCAGCAGGTTTTCAGAGGCAGTAAATCATTGGGGAGGAGAGGGACCATTCTTCTTCTCCCACTGATATATCGTTGTTGTAGTTGTTATGTGCCTCCGACTCATAGAGACCCTATGTTCAACAGCTCTGAAGCCTGCTCTATCCAGAGCCAATTTCCTCATCTCTGACACACCTACCACATTACCTCATTCACTGAGTCAATCCATCTCATCCAGGGTCTTTCTGTCTTATGTTGTCCCTCCAACCTACCAAGCATGATGTACCTCCCCAACGACTGGTAGGTCCCTCCTTGCAACATGTCCAAAGTGTGTCAGACGGAGATTCAAAATTTTTGCTTTCTGTTCTACCACAATAAAGATGGCAGCCTGAAAATTTTTTTTTTTTTTGCTTTCAAGGAGCAGCCTGATCTCACCCTCTCCAGGATGGACTTGTTTGTTCTCTTAGCAGTCCATGGTACTCTGCTCCAGCACCACAACTCAGAGGCATCAATTCTTCTTCTGCCATCCTTAGTCTAGCTCTCTGATGCATAAGCAAGTAATTGCAAAGACTATGGCCTGGATCAGGCACACCCTAGTCTCTAGGCTGACATTGTTGCTTCTCAGGATTCTGGAGAGGTCCCTGACAATGCAATTTGTCTTTTGATTTCCTGACTGCTGGTGCCAGGAATGTTGATTGTGGAGCCGAACAAGCTCAAATTGTTAACATCCTCAATCTCTTCTCCATCTCTCATGGTGCTGTCAATTAGCCCTGTGGTGAGGATGTTTGTCTTCTTGATGTTGAGCTTCAATCTATATTGAAGACTACAATCTTTGACCTTCTGCAGCAAGCGCTTCAGGTCTTCTTCTGTTTCAGCAAGCAAAATTGTGTCATCTACATATCATAGGTTGTCAATCCTGACACCACATTCCTTCTCATAAAGTCCTATTTCTTGAATGATCTGTTCTGCATGTAGATTGAAAAGGTCTAGAGACAGGATGCATCCCTGACACACTCCTTTCCTGATTTTCAGGCATGCAGTGTTTCCTTGCTCTGTTCTGAGGACGGCTTCATGGTCCCAGAATAAGTTTCGCATAAGCACACTTAACTGTTCTGGGATTCCCATTCTCCTCAACATTAGCCACAATTTGTTGTGATCCACACAATCAGATAAATGCCTTTGCATAGTGGATGAAACACTGATAGACATTCCTCTGGTACTCTTTGCTTTCTGCCAAGATCCACCTGGCATTGACAATAATTTCTCTAATGCCACGACCTCTTCTAAACCCAACTTGAATTTCTGGTAGTTTCTCTGTCAATGTACTGTTCCAGTTGTTTTCAAATAATCTTCAGCAGGATTTTGCTTGCTTATGATATTAGTGATATGTTCAATAATTTCCATACTCTATTGGGGCACATAAAGTGATGCTACCAAGCTAAAGGTGGGTGACTCTAATCTGTGGCCCTCAGGATTGTTTTTAATTGTTTTGGGTCAAACATTCTTCTAGGTCGTATAGCCCTGGTGTGTCCACTTGCCATACAGAGGTAACTTGTGGTTGCTGTGAAGCAGAACACTGTGACGCTGATGTGTCAAATGCGAGAATGGTTACCCATGGTGGACAGTGTTTGGTGGAGCTCCCCTATTAAAACAAGCTTGGAAGCAGGAGTGGCATCCACTTCCGTAAATAGCTTGCCTCCAGAAACTCTATGAACCTGGAGAAAGGATGAAAGTCACGCAAGTGTTGAGAACTTTCATTCATAGGGTCGCTATGAGTCGCCTATGACTCGATGACACTTAACAACAACTGTTGGGGCACATTTTTAATGGGAATTTATAGGGTCCTCTTCCAGTCAATTAGCCTGATAGTTGTCTTCCAGATTTCTTGGCATAACCTGGTGAGTATGTCCAGGGCAGCATCTGTTTGTTGAAATATGTCAATTGATATTCCATCAATTCCTGGAGCCTTATTTTTTGCCAAGTCCTTCAGAGCAGTAGGTGCTTAATATTTTACTAGAATAAATGATGATGAGAAGACGTAGAGTACAAAGGAAATGTGTTCTAAATCCTACATCTTTGAAAAGGTTCTATTTTATGCTTCATTCAGAATTGTCTTGAAAGTAGTTTGCCTTGAAAAGTCCAGCCTTGCTGCCCTCTCTATTAATGGAGAGAAAAATCAATCTAGGGAAAGACACCCCCCTTTTAAATAATCCACTCTAAATATGAGTTAATAATGATAGTATTTGCCGCTTTCCTCTATTACACTCCTGTCAAGAGTGCTTGTATCTTAATAGCGGATGGTGAGTTGATGCCAAAGTTAATTCGGAATAGTAAAATTTCAAATTCAAGTGTCATTGCAGGTAGGCAAAGGAGTGGGTCACTTTTGAAGAGCGAAAGGGAAAGATTTTTAGTTCTGCTCAGATCAAAGTGATCATCCATCTTCCTAGATGTGAGACTGGCACTTTATATTATAATCCAGGTCCTTCTCCTAATCACAATGCCTGTTCCATAACATATTCCGAAAGTTTATTTCTGCCCCCCCAATCTTTCCCAACTTTATACATTAACAACATGGACCCTTCTTTAAGCCATATGTCATAGGCCATTTATTCTTGCTCTTTTTCCTTTGTTAACAGCATGATAAATAACAAGCCTAGAGCTGAAAGTTTTCCCTGTTTTTCTTTCTCAGCTCCATGTCAGATGGTATTATTGACTTTTCTAGGACCCTCTAGAGAGAATCAAGTGTCTATCAACAAACGGATTGAAAGAAAAACTATGATACATTCACACAACTGAATATTACACAGCATAGAAAAACAATGACATCATAAACTATTGCACCACGTGGGTAAGCCTGGAAGACATTATGCTAGGTGAAAATATTAGTCACAAAAGGACAAATAGTGCATTAACACCATTGTTATAAAATAGGAATGACACCAAAGGGGTGGGGGAAGAATAGGAAAAGAGTGGATAGATAAAGAGCACGCATTGGAACAGATGAGGGGAAGAACCATCTGAAAGGAATATATGAGTAGGCATTGTATGTCTGAGTAGGACAACAATCTGGAATAAGAGTGCATTGCAAACTGGACTGGTGGGGGCAAGGGAGAGGGAAGAAATTGTGCAACAATGAATGAATTTAAAACAAGAAAGTTCTGCATTGCATGCATTTAATCTTGATCTCCCAAGGCAAGATTTTGCAGAAGAAAGCATATTCTGGGGGGAGTAAAGAAAAAGACAGGGAATAGAGAAGGGGGGGGAAGGAAGAAACAGAAGGAGGGAGGGGGGAAAGGAAGACTTAAGAGAAGGATGAACGGAAGGAGTGAAAGAGAAAAGGCAGGGAGAAACAAAGAAAAGATGGGAGAGTGGAAAATAAAGAAATTGGAGGAGAGAAGCTGGAGGAGAAAAGGAAACTTGCTGGGTTTATTAGTTGTTTAGTTATAGAAGCTCTTGTGTAAAAGAGAACTATCTTCAAAAAGCCAACTTGGAGGCTTCTCTCAGGTTAATGGGAAACAATGGCCATAAAGAAAATAAAACTTTGGCTATGAAACTTTAGACATAGAACCTTACTGACCCAAAGCTGTTCTGGGGCTGTTACTTAGGTAACGCAGATATGAGCAGCTGCCTGAGCCCTGGCTTCCAAGGAAAGTGGCCAGAGCACAGATGCCTCACTTCATTTCACAATCTGAGGGGAAAGCCTGGTTTCACAAGGAAAACGCCTGTTCTTTAAACATGTTCAGAGACAGACGATGACAAAGAGATGCCAAGGGAAATGGTTCCTCATCATAGAGTGTCAGGTTGAAAATGTCTACGGATGATTAATCTTTGCAGTTACGGCCTGAATCTAGTTAACAGCTTGTGGAAGACAACATGAGGAAGAAATGAAAAAGAATCCTGAGAGAAATGAAATTAAAGCCTCAATGAGCACCTTTGAGTCCAAACCTAAATTTAACGTGTCTTAAAGGTTCTTCCTTTCCTTCTTTTATTCTTTTTTTCCCCTTTTAAATATATTTACAGTAAAACAAATACATCTCAGTCAGAACTCTGAAAGCACAAGAGGGACATGGATTTTGTTGTTGCTACTGTTTGAGTTTGAGTCTTTACCTCCCCTTATAATTTTTCCTGTAAACAAAAGCTATCAGCTACTCACCATGTAACTCACAGCTCAAATGTCTTCAATGTACCACTTTTGCATGCAAATCGCTGGCATGGCTACCCTCGTGTGTCCATTTCAGAGCATCTTCTATGCATTCACCGTCCCGCCAAGGAATCCAATCGGCTGATAAATTCCATTAATAGAGTAAATAATTAAGAGGAAGAGGAAATCTTTTTGTGAACTACTCTACAGTATACCAAGGCCAGGATTAGGATTTAGAACGACACTTCTAATCCTTTAAACTGATGCCACTTGTAGCGGCGTTACTGCTGACCTAAATGCAGTGACCCAGAGATTAACAATTTGAGTCACCTGGAAAAAATGTGGTCCTTCTAACCTCTCAAAGTTGGAATCAGAGATATCCTTGGATTTTTGCCTCTTTTCTTTCTTTCTGCCTTCTGTTTAATAACCATAACTTGCCCTTTCTCCAGGACAGCTTTAAATGCCAGAACATTAATCAATTGTGATCCCAGCCCAGGATATGAAAGGTGATCCAAGCAGGATCTTTGCAAAATTCAAAGTAGGTGAAATTTGTCTCTTCTCTTCACCTTAAGTGTCTTCCCTGCCTGTCCCTCCAAGAGAGACCTCCAACTTCCCCGCCTGCCCTCTGCAACCTCCCACTATATTTTAGACCCATTCTTTTGCTATCCCTTATCAGTCTCTTTCTTTCCTGGGCACCATTCATTCGGAGTCCTGTTTGGATTTGCAATGTGAGGAATAAAAATTTAAACTCATTGTTGTCAAGTCAGGACAAAGGCTGACCCTCCAGTAGATTTTTCAGAGGCTATAAATAACCAAGAAAAGTGTCCATCTGTCTCCTGTGGAGCAGCTGATGGATTCGAACCTCCTGCAATTGGCCTGGAAGCGCAAGTCTTTACCCACTAGGCCACCAGAGAGGGAAATCAATGGCTACAAATTATTTCTCTTTAAGAAGGGCTTCAATATAGCAATTTTTTTGGTAATAGCTTTATTGAAGTATAATTTGCATAACATAACATTTACTATTTTAAAGTGTACAATTCAGTGCATTTGGGTTTTTAGTATATTCACAGTTGTTGAGCTGACACCGTTATTAAACTTCAAGGTATTTCATCACACCAGAAAGAAAACTTGTACCCATTAGCACTCATTGCACATTGTTTCACACCCCAAAGTCTTTTAGCAACCACAAATTTACTCTCTGTCTCTATGAGTTTACCTGTTCTAGGCATTGCCTATAAATGGAATAAAAAAGTATGTGATCTATTTTTATTGGTTCCTTTGACTTAGCATAGTGTTTTTAATGTGCATTCACATTACGACATGTCACAGTGCTTCATTCTCCCCCCCCCCATGGATAACAATATTCCACTGTGTCAATACATCACAATTTGTTAGTGTATTATGGTTATCTGGATTGTTTCCACCTTTTTGGCTATTATGAATAGTGTTGCTATTAGCATTCATGTGTGTATTTTTGTGCGTATATAAATTTTTCCGTTTTCTTGAGTATGTACCTAGAAGGGGAATTGCTGAGTAATATGATACAACCTTGATTGCTGAAAGCAAAGAAGACTTTAAATGCTTATTTATGCAGATCAAAGACTACATACAGCCTTCAGGTCGGATTGCACCACAATATAAAGAAAGCAAAAGTCCTCTTAACTGAACCAATAAGCAACGTCTTAAGCGGCGAAAAGATTGAGGCTGTCAAGGATGTAATCTGACTTAGATTCATAACCAGTGCCCATGGAAATGGTAGTCAAGATATCAAAAAACATGTTCCATTGGGCAAATCTACTACCAAAGGTCTCTCTAAAGAGTTAAAAAAAGCAAAGATAGCACTTTGAAAACTAAGGTGTACCTCATTCAAGCCATAGTATTCTCAATCATCTGGACAAGGAACAAGGAAGGCAGAATTTATTTCTTTGGATGATGGTATTAACAAAGAGTATTATACATATCATGGACTGCTAGAAGAAGTAATCTGTCTCCTTATGATGCTCCTTAGAACAGACTATGGATAGACTTCATCTCCTCTACTTTGGGCATGTCCCTAGACAAGGGTATCGAGCTCAGCAAAGTATAGGATCAGTTAAAAAAGGGAAGAACTTCAAGGAAATGAATTGACACAGTAGCTATAAGAATAGGTTCAAACATAACTGTGATTGTGAACATGGGGCAAGATCGGACAGCATCTTGTTTTGTTGTATGTAAGGTCATTATTTGATATTGAGTCTCAATCCATATTGAAGGTTGCAGTCCTTAACCTTCTGAAGCAAGTGCCTCAGGTCCTCCTCAATTTCAGCAAGCAGGGTTCTGTCATCTGCATAACTCAGATTGTTGATGAATCTTCCTCCAATCCTGATGCCACATTCTTCCTCATACAGCCCAGCCTCCCATATAATCTGTCCTGCATCTAGGTTGAAAAAGGTATGGAGGTAGGACGCATCTCTGGCATACACCCTTTCCAATTTTGAACCATGCAGTGTTTCCTTGCTCTGTTCTGATGACTGCCTCCTGGTCCAAGTATAGGTTTCGCATTAGCATGATCAAGTGTTCTGGGATTCCCATTCTTCTCAGAGTCAGCCACAGTTTGTTGTGGTCCACACAGTCAAACGCCTTTGCATAGTCAATGAAACACAGACATTCCTCTGTCAAGGACTGCAGCCTTCAATATGGATTGAGGCTCAATATCAAGAAGACAAAGATCAGCATCAGGATGGATGATGAAGAGACTGAGATTGTACACAGCTTTAGTTTGCTTGGCTCCACAGTCAAAACTTTTGATACCAGCAGCCAGGAAGTTAAAAGACGTATCACAATGAAAAAGTCTGCTGTTAGGGACCTCTCTAAAGTACTGAAGAGCAATGATGTCAGTCTGGAGACTAAGGTGCACCTGATACAGGCCATGATCTTTGCAATCACTTGCAATGAATGCGTCAGAGAACTGGACAATGACCAAGTAGGACAGAAGGAGAATTGATGCCTTTGAGCTGTGGTGATAGAGTACTGAATATACCATGGACTGCTAAGAGAATGAATAGGTTCATTCTAGAGAGGGTGAAACCAGGCTGCTCCTTAGAGGCAAGGATTCTGAAGCTTCATCTCACATACTTTGGACATCTTGCAAGGAGGGACCAGTCCTTGGAGAGGCATGTCATGTTTGAGAGGGTGGAGGGACAGCGCAGGAGAGGAAGATCCTCTATGAGGTGGATTGATTCAGTGACTGGGGTAATCGGGACGGGTGTGTCAGAGACAGTGCGATTGGCACAGGACAGAGCAGGGTTTAGGCCTGTTGTACATAGGGTTGTTATGAGTCACAAGCGACTTGACGGCACATAACAGCAACAACAACAAGGTCATTATGTCTTGGAACTGATTCAATGGCACTTAACAACTTCATCGGATCCTTACAATAATGTAATGTTGTCATGGTTGTTGGGTGCTATCAAGTCAACTAAGATCTATTGAAAAGCAAATCAGAACCTTACCCTATCCTGTGTCATCCTCATGATCTTTGATACACTGGAGCCCTTTGATCCAGTCATTGTGTCAATTTATCTTGTTGAGTATCTTACTCATTTTCACTATGCTAAGCATGTTGCTGTTGATATTGTCAAGTGGACTCCAGTTCATAGCAACACTATGGATAACAAATCAAAACCTTGCCTGTTCCTGTGTCATTCTCAGGATATATGCAATCATTGTGTCATTGACAATCAATCATGTCACATAGAAAGTCTTCTCTTTCACTGACCTTTCCAAGAACTAGCCTCTTCTAACAACTTGCCAATAGTATGAGAGATGAAGTCTCACAATTTTTGCTTCCAAGGAACACGTTGGCTGCATTTCTTCCAAGACAGATTTGGTTTTGTTTTGTTGGCAGTTCATGATATATTCAATACTTTTCACCAACATCTCAACTCAAAGGTATCAATTCTTTTTTGGTCTCCCTTATTCACCGTTCAACTCTCATGTGCATATGAAACAACTGAAAACACTATGCCTTCGGTCAAATGTACCTTAGTCTTTAAACTGACATCCTTGCTCTTTAGCACTTTAAAGAAGTCTTTGGCAGCAGATTTGTCCAATTGATCCAAGTAAAGTTAATTCCTTGGCATTATTTTTCTCCATCTATCATGATATTGTCTGTTGGTACAGTCGTGAAGATTTTTGTTTTCTTGAGTTTGTGGTGTGTTTCCAGTCTTCTTCACTTCCAGTAAGCGAGATAGTGTCCTCACAAATTTTTTAAGGTTCTTTCTCCAATTTTGATGCCACATTCTTCTTCATGTAGTCCAATTTCTCAGATTATTTGCTTAGCATACTATTTGTATAAATATGGTGAAGAGCACACTTTTTCTGATTTTTACCTGACTTTTTTTTCTGATTTTTACCTGACTTTTAACTATGCAGTACCTCCTTGTTCTGGTCAAACAACTACTTCTTGGTCTAGGCATAAATTTTGCATGTGCACATTTGTTTTAGGATTTCCATTATTCTCAATGTTAGTCTAAATTTGCTTTGATCCACACAGTTGATCATCTTTGTATATCCAATAAAACAAAGTAGACACCTTTCTCAGGAGCTCTGTGTCCTAGTGGTAAGAAGCTGCGCTGCAATTCCAAAGGCACATGTTTCAAATCCACCAGCTGCTCTGTGGGAGAAGGATTTCCTCCCATGAAATCTACTGGTTTTAAAAATCTACTGTGGATTCAACTATGGGTCAGTTCCAACTAAAAAGCACACAACAACAACAGAAACAGATATCTTGCTCTGTTTTCAGCCAAGATCTGACATCAACAATGATATCCCTCACTCCACAGCTTCTCTGAATCCATCTTGAATTTCTGGCAGTTTTCAGTAATTTTTTCATAACCTCCAGCAATATTTCACTTGTGTGTGATATTAATAGTATTGCTTTATGCTTTCCAGATTCTGTTGGGTCACCTTTCTTTAGAATGGGCACAAACATACATCTGGAAAAGATCCATCTATGCGTGAGCGTGTCCAGAGCTATTTGTTTAAACAACTCAATTGATATTCTATCAGTTGTTAATGCCTTTAGTGAAGCCTGAACTTCTTCCTTCTGTACCATTGTTGTTGTTGCTCTTGTTGCTGTGTACCATTGAGTCAGAACCAACACATAGCTGCTGACCCTCTAGCAGATTTTCAGAGGCAGGAAGGAGGAGATTGCTCATTTTTCTCCCATGGAGCACCTGGTGGATTTGAACCACATTCCTTAGGGTTGGCAGTGCAACTTCTTACCATTAAGCCATCAGAGCTCAGTACCATTAACTCTTAATTATATGCTACTTCCCGAAATGGTTGGGTGTCAACCTATTCTTTTTGATGTGGTGCCTCTGTGTGTTTCTTCCATCCTTTTTTGCTGCTTCCTGACCTAATGACCAGAGCTCAAATGAGGTGTGGGAGGAATCAAGGAAATCTTACATGAAGAAAGCAAATGGTCATTGAAGAGACAAGAAAGAAAGAAAAGACCAAAAGACCCTACCCTAATCATAGGGGTTGTTTTAATTAATTTAATAGTAATCACAAAGTTCTTTCTCTGCTTGTAGCATGCAACAAGATATGTATTGGTTCTTCAAAGTAGACTAGTTATTAGCTTTGGTCCTTAATAAACTTGCTATTCAGGAAACAATCTAGTGGAGAATAGTGTGTGTGTGTGTGTGTGTGTATTTTGTGTGTGTTTGTGTGTGTATCTAAGGGGAGTGGGGGGTGCATGTGTGTATGAGTGTTTGTTACATAATAAACAGGTTTGTTTTTCTGGAACCAAAAGAGACTGAAATTTGTTCTTGCCCACTGAGAAGCTACTAAAAAAAGAAAAAATTATGAAAAAAGAGAATTGAGCTAAGCTCTGTTAACACAACTCTGATAATATAGTCCATAGAGAGCTGAGTTACTAACCTAGAGACTGAGCTTTTCTGGAAGTTTGGATCCACCAGTCAGTCCTAAGGAGAGAGATGAGCAATCTCTTCCAATGCACTTTATAGCCTTAGAACTCCATCAGAGGATCAGCTATGAGTCAGACACAGTAAGGCGGTAATGAGAAAAGAGAGAGATTATTAACATACCCATTTACAGATGTGCCAACTTCCACAGATAGCTTAAACCACTTGCCCAACTAGTATGTGATGAAGTCAGATTGTGAAACAAAGTGATCTAACTTTGTTGTAAGGTGCCAACGAGTCAAGTACAACTCATAGCGACCCTATGAATAACAAATCTGTTTGTTCTCTTGGGAGTCCATTGGGTATTCTGTACTCTTCTCCAACACCACTCAAAGGCATCAATTTTTCTTCTGTCTTCCTTATTTATTGTCCAGTTCTCAGATGCCTGGTAGGTGATTGGAAAGACCATAGCCTGAATCACATACACCTTAGTCCTTAAACTGACATCATTGTTCCTCACTAATTTGGAGAAGTCTTAACAGTGTTCTTTCCCAATGTTATGTTGGCATTATGTACCATCGAGTTGCCTACGACTCATAGTGACCCTATGCATAATAGCTCTGAACTCTGCCCAATCCTGAGCCAGTTTCATGGTCTCTGACCTATTTACCCTTATTACCCCAGTTACTGTGTCAATCCATCTCATCCCAGGTCTTCCTCTCCTGTGCTGTCCCTCGACCCTACCAAGCATGATATCCTTCTCCAAAGACCAACTCCTCCTAGCTACATGCCCAAAGTATGTAAGATGGAGCTTCAAAAATCCTTTCCTCCACCACAATCACCACCACCACAACAACAAAATCCTTGCCTCCAAGGAGCAGCCTGATTTCATCCTCTCCAGGATAGACCTGTTAGTTCTTTTGTCAGTCCATGGTATGTTAAAAACTCTTCTCCAGCACCATAACGCAAAAGCATCAATTCTTCTGTCATCCTTAATCATTGTCCAGTTATCTGATGTATAGCAAGTAATTGTGAAGACCTTAGTCTCTAGCCTGATATCCTTGCTCTCCAGCACAGAAAGGTTCCTAACTGCAAATTTTCCTAATGTAATTCGTCTTTTGATTTCCTGACTGCTGGTACCAAGAGTGTTGATTGTCGAGCCAAGCAAGTTGAAATTGTTAACTAACTCAATCTCTTCT
>NW_006399833.1:6962699-6965276 GCF_000299155.1 Elephantulus edwardii
AGAAGAATTAGTGCCTTTGAATTGTGTTACTGGAGAAGTGTGCCAGAGGAACAAACAAGTCTGACCTGGAGAGGATGAAACCAAGCTGCTCCCTGGAAGCAAGAATTTTGAAGCTCCGCCTCATATGATGAGGATAGTGCAGAATAGCACAGGGTTAAGATCTTTTGTTCATACTATGAGTTGTACTCGACTTAACAGCATCTAACATCATCCTAGTGTTAAATCCACTGGAAGGGCAGATGTAGGTCGGTTCCGTCTCAATAGTACATAACCACAGCAACATAATGCTGTTCAGGTGACAAAACCTTGCATGTTAAAAATTAAGAGCTCTTGAAATACTGATAAATCTCAATGCCTATAGGTCCAGCTCAAAATAAAACCTCATTGCCTTTGAATCAGAAATGACTCATAGCTAACCTCTTAGTGGGTTTCTGAGATTATAAATTCCATGGGAGGAGATCGTCCATCTTTCTCTTGAGAAAGCTCTCGTAGGTTCAAACCACCAGATAAAGTATGCCTTGTGTTAGCAGCTCAACTGGCAACAGATTATGCCACCAGACCTCCTGGACCAATAAGCAGCAACATGATAAATGGAGAAAAGACTGAAGTTGTCAAAGGTTTCAATTTACTTTGATCCACAAACAACATCCATGGAAGCAGAAGTCAAGAAATTAAGTAATGTACTGCATTGAGCAAACCTCCTGCAAAGGGCCTCTCTAAAATGTTCATGAGCTGGGATACCACTTTAAAGACTAAGGTGTTCCCGATCAAAGCCATATTATAGTCCATTGTTTCATATGTAAATGATAGTTGGACACTGAATACAGAAGACCAAAGAATTGATGGTTTTGATTTGTGGTGTTGGTGATTGAATATAGCATGGATGGTCAAAAGAATTAAAAAACCTGCCTCGAAAGAAATGCAGCCAGGGTGCTCCACAGAGGCAAGGATGATGAGACTTTTTGCCTCATGTACTTCACGAACATTGTCAGTAGGCACCAGTTACCAGAGACGGACATGAAGCATAGGAAAGTGGAGGATCAGTGATGAAGAGAAGACCTGCAGTATGATGGAGTGACAGCTATGTCTGCAACACTGGGCTTATAAATTATTATTGTTAAGCGGCTTATTAAGCACAGCAGAGCTTGTGAGGATGGTACAGGATTGCACAGGGTTTGGTTCTAATTTGCATGGGGTCTCTACAAGTTAGAGGCAATTCAGTGACACTTAACAACAAAGCCATCCCAGGGTACAGTAAGAGCAGAATTGTTTTGCTTTTTATAGTGCTATCCTAAGGCTTTACGGGGAAGAATGTGACATCAGAATTGGAGGAAGACTCATCAACAACCTAGATGACACAGTCTTGCTTGCTGAAACTGAGGAGAACCTGAAGCACTTGCTGCAGCAGGTCAAGGACTGTAGTCTTCAATATGGATTGAAGCTCAACATCAAGAAAACAAAGATTTTCACCAGTGGATCAGCATTATGATAGATTGAGAGGAGATTGAGGTTGTTAACAATAACAGCTTGCTTGGCTCCACAATCAACACTCTTAACACCAGCAGTCAGGAAATCAAAAGACAAATTGCATTGGGAGAATCTGCTGTTGTGGACCTCTCCAGAATACTGAAAAGCAACGATGTCAGTCAGATACAAAGGTGAGCCTAAACCAGGACATAGTCTTTGTAATTTTTATCCTTCAGCAAGCTGGACTATGACTAAGGATGACGTAAGAGTAGATGCCTTCAAATTGGGTGCTGGAGAAGAGTCTTGATCATACCATGAACTGCCAAGAAAGCAAATATGTCTGTCTTGGAGAGGGTGAGATCAAGTTTCTCCTTGGAGGATAGAATTTTGAAGCTCTGTCTCACATACTTTGGCCATGTGGCCAGGAGGGACCAGTCCTTGGAGAAGGACATCATGCTTGGGAGTGTGGATGAACAGCACAGGAGAGGAAGATCCTTTATATGGTGGGTTGATTTAGTGACTGGGGTAATTGGTGTGGGTGTGTGGGAAACAGTGAGATTGGCACAGGATAGAGCAGGGTTTAGGGCTGTTGTAGGTCACTATGAGTCGCAGGTGACTCAGAGGCACATAAAACAACAACAACAAGACTACTGTGTCCAGTTATTTAGGCAAAGAGTACAGTAATTATTGTACTGAAATAGTGACATATGATTATTATATCAGTTGACCTTAAATGAAGGCTATAATGTGGTTTAATGGGTAAGGAGTTGCACTGTCAACCCAAAGGCAAATGATTCACTTCTGTCAGCTGCTCTGAGGGAGAAAGATGGGCAATCTTCTCCTGTGCAATTTACAGCATCTGAAAACTCGATAGGTGGTTCAGCTATGAGTTGCTTCTGACTCAACAGCAGATAACAACAATAATGTAGTTGCAAACTTTAGTCATCTAATGGGAAAAGATTTGAGCTTACCAACCCAAAAGCTCGTGGTTTGGATCCATCAGTTACTCTCAGAGAGAAAAGTGGGTCATCTCTTCCAATACTATTTATGTTGTTGTTGTTGTTATGTGCCGTCGAGTCGCTTGCGACTGATAGCGACAACAGCCCTAAA
>NW_006399833.1:6965376-6972539 GCF_000299155.1 Elephantulus edwardii
TTGGCCCAATTTTGAAAACATGTCTCCTGATCGCTTGACTGCTGGTACCCAGGGTGTTAATTGAGGATCCAAGTAAGATGAAATCATTGACAATTCCATCTACCATGATGTTGTCTATTGATCCAGTGGTGAGAAATTTTGTTTTCTTGGCACTGAGATGTAATCTATATTGAAGGCTGTAGTACTTGCTAATCCGCAGCAAGTTCTCATTTTCAGCAAGCTAGGCTTTAGATGACATTAGCCTTGGGCCAAAGTATTGCTTTCCAGATCTGGACACATGATAAATATCTCTGTGTTACTGAGGCAGGGGCTATAAAAATGGGTTTAGAATGCTGTGCTCCTAATTGATCACCCAGAGCAAAAGACCTGGACAAGAAGTTCTTTGCAGTCCATGAGACACATAAAAACCAGAGATGGTGGGGGAAGGGGGGAGAGGAACAAGGAAAGTGAGGAGAGGAAGAGCAAGAGTGAAAGGCCAGAACTCCAGAAAAAGGCTGGTAGAGGAAAATTTCCCAGTTTTGCCACAAAAGCTGCCTTGTCAACTATAACTTCACTGAACATAAGAAGAGTCCTGGTATTTCAGTACTTCAAGTGACTGGCTGATAAATGAAACGTCGGAGGTACAAAACCACCACCTGTTTCACAGGAGGCAGGTGAGGAAGTCTGTAAAAGATGCAGTTTTAGAAACTCGATGGGGCAATTCTACTCTATCTTATAGGGTTGCTATGAGTTGACATCAACTCCATGGCAGTGTATTTAATTTTCAGTTGGTTGGTTTGTATTTTAAGATAAAGAGGAAAACAAACCCTAACAATTGCCAGAAGGCCTATGTGCCGGGCAGTGAGCTCCCAGTGTAAGAGCACTGTCATTTTAATTCTCACAGAATTCTATGACACTTGCAATAATATTTTCCCTATTTTAGACAAATTGCATTGGGAAAGTCTGCTGACAGAGAAAGCATTGAAGAGCAATGATGTCAGTCTGGAGACTGAGGTGTGTCTGATCTAGGCCATAATCTTCGCAATTACGTGTTATGCATCAGTGAGCTGGACAATGACTAGGGAGGATAGAAGGACAATTGATGTCTTTGCGCTGTGGTGCTAGAGAAGTTTATTTAATATACCATGGATGGCTAAGAGAACAAACAGATTCACCCTAGAGAGGGTGAAACCAGGCTGCTTCTTGGAGGAAAGGATTCTGAAGCTTTGTCTGACATACTTTGGACATGTTGCAAAGAGAGACCAGTCCTTGGAGAGGGACGTCATGCTTGAGAGGGTGGAGGGATAGCACAAGAGAGGAAGACCCTCGATGAGATGGATTGATTCAGAGACTGGGGTAATGGGGACAATAAGTTTGGCTCAGGATAGAGCAGGACTTAGAGCTGTGAGTAGCAAGCAATGGCATATAACAACAACAACGTTTTAGAAAACTTGGGCTTACTAGGTCAAGTCACTTAACCAGACCTCTCAACTCACCTCATTGTCGTTGAAGCAGAACCTCCTATTGGGGTTTCTGAGACCTTAAGCTGCACCAGAGGAGAGTGTCCATCTTCCTCCCTCAGCGGTATTCCAACTGCCACAAAGGTATGGCCCTTGGGTTTGCAGTGCAACTCCCAACCCACTAGGCCATAAGAGCTGCCTTGTCCAGGTCAGATTAAAAACTGGACGAGCCTCATCCCAGTGCCTGGACCCTGAGAAATTATTAACGTCCTTTTGAGTATTTCATTTAAATCTTAGCACTGTTACAGTTGTGCGGTTTTTTAAAAATTTAGTAATAAAAACGAAATTCTTTCTCTGTAGCATAAACAAGATGTATATTGGTTCTTAGCAGTTGAGTAGTTGTTATTGTTGCTGTGTACTATTGTGTGGGAACCTTTCCCTAGCTGAGCCTCCAGAGGGTTTTTAGAGTCATTTAATCACACGGGAGGAGATTGCCCATCCTTCTCCATTAGGGTTGTTTAATTAATTTGCTGTTCAGGAAACAAAGAAGTTAGTAGAGAGAGGGAGTGTGTGTGTGTCTGCGCATGCGTGTGTCATATGATAAACTGGTTTGTTTTTCCTCCAGTTTTAAGTCTCTTGTATACCATAGAGTCGGAACCAATCCACAGCTGACCCACAGTTAATCGCGGAGCCTGCCCATCCCTCTTCTGCAAAACAGCTGGTGGCCTCGAACCACGTGCCTTCGGGATTGCCACTGCAATATATTCAGCCCAGAAAACTTGGCTAGAATGAAGCTCAGTGCTGCCCTCTAGAAGTCAGCTCTCAAACTGAAATTCAAGCCAAACTGTAATAATGCTACACGGCCACACGATGTCACCACTCTGCAATTAGTAACAAATATCTCTTCAATTTTACGCCCTCTCTTTTTTAACTTTAAAAATAGAGAGCTCTGGTGGCCTAGTGGGAACAAACTTAGCTGCAATACTGAAAACATGTGATTCAAATCCACAAGCTACTCCGCTCTCTGAAAAGCCGCCGGAGGGTCAGCCCAACTCTCAGATGTATAGCAAGAGATTGAAAAGGCCATGGTCTGAATCAGATCCTCCCTTTGAAAACAGCTTTGAAAACTATTCAAAGTATACTTTTTAAACAAAAGTGAAACTTGGGTATATTACTGGGCAGTCAATGCAGTCAGAATCTGAGATCTATTTGTTCTTAGGGAAAAAAAATAAAATTTCATGTTCATTTGGACTTTTCCCTAGAGAACATATTTCCAGAACCTAAGAAGAAAGTGTAGGTTTCACATGAGCACAGTCAGGTGCCCTGGGATTCCCATTAGTCTCAAGGTTAGGAGCAATTTGCTGTGATCCACACAGTCAAATGCTTTACGTGATCAATGAAACACGGATAGATATTCTCCTGGTACTCTCTGCTTTCAGCAAGATCCATCTGACACTGGCAATTATTTCTCTAGTATCACAGTCTCTTCTAAATCCAGTTTGTACTTCTGGTAGTTCTCTGTCAATTTACTATTCTAGGCATTTTTGTATAATCTTCAAACAAGAGAACAAACAGGCCTGTCCTAGATAGGATGAAATCAAATTGCTCTCTAGAGGCAATTTTGAAGCTCCGACTCACATACTTTGGGCATGTTGCCGGAGGGACGAATCCTTGGATAAGGACATGATGCTTGGAAAGGTGGAGGGAAGCACAGGAGACAATGACCCTGGATGATATGGATTGACACAATAAATGGGGTAATAGGGGTACATGTGTTGGAGTCAGTGAGACTGGCTCAGGACAGAGCAGGCTTCAGAGCTGCTGTCTATGGGGTTGCTATGAGTCACAGGAAACTCAATGGCACATAACAAAGATAACAACAAAGTATTATTTCTCGGATAAGGAGACAAATGTCAGAATTCAGGTCTACCAAAGTGGTTCAAACTAGAGAAACAGGAGAAAAGGGAATCACAGATAAGTAAGTCTGAAATCTATTTACACATTCTCTTCAAGTCCTTAGAAGACTTCGAAGCTACCATATGCAGGAGGAGATTTCACACTACAAAAAAAGGTTTTTTTTAAAAAAAAAAATTAAAATCATCTCCACCCAAACGGTTTGATACAGGTTTGTTAGAATTCTAGAAAACAGTCAAAGTTGACAGCAACCATTTGAATGCTTAACCAAAGGAAAAGGCAACTTGAAAAAATGGGATAGCTCTTTAACTCAACTGTGTTCTATCCCTTTTCTGGTGTGACAGCAGTCCTGGAAACTCAAACTCACTGATATTGGCGCCAATTCTGACTCATAGCAATGAGGTGGTAAATCTTAACAGAAGACTGCCCAACTTTCTCACACAGATCTACTGGTGTGTTTGAGCAAGCAGAAATGCATAACCTTTTGGTTAGCAGTAAAACGCAGTAAGGAGTATGTTGCCAGAGTTCAACAGCCCATATTCCCAAGGTGATATCTGGATCTAATGGGAGTGGGGCAGATCTTATTTACAAGGAGAGGAAGGGAAATGTCTGCTGATCCCAACCTCTCTGTGGGTTACCCAAAATATTGATACAAGGCTTTGTTTTCACCTAACTTGGAATTCACTCAGGGTAGAAAAGAGCAAGTATTCTTTGAAAGCATTATAAGGCAAAGGGAAAACCCACAGCCATCTGAGACAAAATATTGTGGTTGAGGTAGTCAATGAATCATTCGAAGGCTGAAAGAGAACTAGGGAGAGAGTTTCTTTACTGCATTCAAACCCATTCTTGCATGATGAGGAAATCTGGCATACAAACTCCCCCCTGCAAGCATGCCCAGAAGTTATTGTATCACTGTTAGGGAAGTTGAAATGAATTCTAGGTCCGTAAATTACATGCCTAATCACTTAAGCAAACAGATGTTTATTCAAATCCAAATGTTCTCTTCAGCATACATTTCCTCAGTTCTTACAATATGGGTAGGATGTTGTTGGTTTTGTTGCTGTTGTTTTTGTTATGTGCCATCAAGTCCCTTGCAACTCACAGCAACTCTATGTACAACAGCTGTGAACCCTGTTCTATCCTGAGCCAACCTTAATGTCTCCAACACACCAACATCCCCCCCATTACCTCAATCACTGAGTCAATCCATCTCATCCAAGATCTCCCTCCTGTGCTGTCCTTCCATCCTCCCAAACATGATGCCCTCTCCAAGGACAGGAATCGCCCAAATCTTCAAGTGTTGGTTCCATTTTGCTTGCACGTTCATTCCTCAATTCTGCACTTTTGTCTTTATTTTTAGTGTGAAGGTACACATAACCCAAGCCATGGTGTCTCAAATTGGCTTATAGGCATATGAAAGTCGGACAATGAATAAGGAAGACTGAAGAAATATGCCTTTGAAATATGGCACTGATGAAGAATATTGAGTGTATGGTGGCCTGCCCAAAGAACAAACTACTCTATCTTGGAAGAAGTAGATCCAGAATACTCCTCATATCTTACATACATTGAGCAGGTTGTGGTGGGGTGCCAGTGCCTGGAGAATGACAACATGTTTGGTAAAGTAGAGACCATCAGTGAAGAAGAGAAAGACTCTCAATGAGATGAAGCGACATGAGTCTGCAACAGTGAATTCAAGCACAGCAGAGATTGTGAAGATGAAACAGTATTAGACTTTCTCTCATTTTTTGTATGTAGGGTTACAATGATTAAGGATGACAGAAGAATTGGTGTCTTTGAGTTGTGTTAGAGAGGAGTTCTGAATATCCCATGGACTGCCAAAAGAACCAACAGGTGGAAAAGGTGAACCGGAAGTGCTCCTTGGGGGCATGGATGATAAAGATCCATCTCCCATACTTTAGACATATTGCTAGGAAAGGCTATTCCTTGGAAAAGGATACTGGCAAGAAGCTGTGCTGCAATCTCAAAGGCACATGGTTCGAGGCCACCAGCTGCTCCACAGGACAAGAATGGGCGATCTCTTCCCATGTGATTAACTGCCTCTGAAAACCCTCTGGGTCAGTTCTGACTCTATAATACACAACAACAACATCATGCTTGGAAGGGTGGAGGGTCACCGAAAGAGAAGAAGACCGCCATTGAAATGGATCGACACAGTGACTGCAGCAATGAGCTCGTGTGTATCAGAGATAGTGACAATGGCACAGGATAGGACATGATTCAGACTTGTTGTTTATAGATTTGCTATTAGTAATACCTAACAACAACAACAACAACAGGGTTGTCTTGAATAGCAACAAAAACAATGGCACCTACTTAACAACAAACACTGCCTTCGTAGTTGGAAAGCGTGTCTTTTTTTATTTGAAGACTCTTGAAAAATTAATTTTCATTCTTCTCTAACGTTTTGGTATAAAGAAGTCGTCCTCTTCTGGGCTTTTATTTGCTGAAACTTATTTGATTACTAATGCAATCTTTTGTTAAATATCTGTTACTATTTCCTTTTTAGAAAAAAAAATATTTGTTTATCTTTTATTCAACTTTGTGACATATGTTGTGGATTGAATCATGCCTCCCAAAAAAAGATATGCTGATACCCTAACTGATACCTGCAAAGGTGGTATCCTTTGGAAAGAAGTTCTTTGCAGATGTTATTAATTAAAATAACTTTAGTTAATATCGGATTAGAGTAGCTTCTAATCCAATAGTATTCTTATAAAATACATAGACATACATGCAGAAGAAGGAAGGCTTTATGAAAACTAATCTATTTGCCAAAAAATGTCTGTACTATCAGAAGCTGGGTGAGACAGAAAGAACCTTCTCCTAGAAATTTTGGTCTGATTGATATCTAAAAAAGAATTTCCCAATAAAAGACATTTGTTAAAAACCCAAGCTCAGTAATGAAAGTCTGTAAGCTTCTTTGCAAAGGTTGGAAACAAGACAAGGACGCCTGAAGGATGGCTGTTGAAGTTGCGCTGTCAACCCAAGGGCACGTTGTTTGAATTCCCAAGCTGCTTTATGGCACAAGGATAGGCAATCTCCTCACATTTGATTTACTGCCTCCGAAAACCTGTTGGAGGGTCAAGTATAAGTGGATTCCAACTTGACAGTACATAACAACATTCAACACGATAGAAGAATTTCTAGCCCGAGCAAGTAGGCAAGAAAGAAATATTGACATTGGCATTTAAGAAAGAATTAAAATGTTTTTCATTCTCAAAATATGTGATTGTAGGTATAGAATATCTCAAAGAAGACACACACATAGACGTGCACACACAAAAAATACTAAAGCTAATAAATGCAACAAAGCTAAAGGATACAAGATCAGCAAGCAAGAATCAATTTTGTTTCTATATACTGACAATGAAGAATCTATAAAATACGTTGTTGGATTTTTTTTAAAAAAATCATTTTCAGGAACATCCAAAAGAATAAAATACCTGAAAATAAATTTAACCAATGTAATGCAGACTCATTCACTATTAACATTGCTGAAAAAAATATTGCAAAGGAGACCTAAATACATGGAAAACTATCTTGTGCTCATGGAATGAAAAAACTCACTATTATTACATGGCAACAATAAAAGCATCCACTGATTCAGTGCAATTCCTATTAAAATCTTAATAGGATTTCCATGCAGAAATGAAAAAAATTGATCCTTGAATTTGTAGGAATTGCCAAGTTCCCAGAAAAGATAAACAAATAATTGGGAGAAAAACACCCAGAGGCTTTCCCCATTTCACAAAATCAAAAAGTACTGTTGTTGTTGTTGTTGTTGTT
>NW_006399833.1:6978211-6981527 GCF_000299155.1 Elephantulus edwardii
TGTGTGTGTGTGTGTGCACGCACGTGCATGCATGCGCACCCGCATGTGTGCATTTCTATCTCTATATGACCTGTTTCTCTAGAGAGGCAGTAATAAAACAGCTCCCAAGTTCCCAATCCTCTGAACTGTACTGATGCCTTTTAATACGTCAAAAGTTAGATGTGTGATTTATAGCTTTGCAACTCCCATGGAAAGTCAGCTATGAGTCAGCTCCTATTCCACAACTGTGACTGAGTGAGTGAGGGAGTGAGGCAATGAATCTCCTCTACCCTGGATAGGAAAATGACATTTATCAAAATTAGACTATATGTTAGATATCGTTTACATGTTTTGGATCCATTAGCTCATTTAATCCTCACAACAGATATTGGATGTCCAATGATTGCATAATAGTACTGATATCAGTACCATGAAAGATTGAATTGTGTTCCTCGAAAACGATTATATTGAAGTCAAAGCTTCTCACCACTGAGCCAATTGGCAGCATCAGTATGGATGGTGAAGAGATTGAGATAGTTAACAGTTTTAGTTTGCTTGGCTCAACAGTCAACACTCTTGGTAACAGCAGCCAGGAAATCAAGAGATGAATTTCATTGGGTAAAGTTAGCTGTCAGGGACCTCTCCAGAGTACTGAAGAGCAACGACGTTAAGCTGGAGACTAAGGTATAGCTGATCCAGGCCACAGTCTTCACAATAGTGTGCTATGCACTGGAGAGTTGGACAGAGACTAGGGATGGTAGAAAGAGAATTGATGCCTTCAAGCTGTGGTGCTGGAGAAGAGTGGACTGCTAGGAGAACAAAGAAGTTTGTCCTGGAGAGGGTGAAACCAGGTTGCTGCTTGGAGGCAAGGATTCTGAAGCTTTGTTTGACATACTTTGGGCATGTTGCAAGGAGGGACCATTCTTTGGAGAGGGATATCATGTTTGGGAGAGTGGAGGAACAGCCCAAGAGAGGAAGACCCTCGATGAGATGGATTGATTCAGTGATTGGAGTAATGGGAGTAGGTGTGTCCAGGACAATGAAGTTGACTCAGGATAGAATAGGGTTTAGGGCTCTTGTACATAGGGTTGCTATGAGTCCCAAACAACTTGACAGCACATAACAACAAACAACAACAACCACCTCCCTAATTTTTAATGTGACCCTGCTTGGAATTAGGGCTTTTATTTTTATCCTAATGAGATCGTTATGATGGATATTAAACCTAATCTTTTCGGGATAATCTCTAATAAAAAGGGGGAAACAGACACAGAAAGACCCATGGGAGGAAGCCAGCAGGTGAAGATTCGTCTACAGGTCAAGAAAGTCAAGATAAGCTCAAGGCATGTTGCCAGAAGGGATCAGTCTTTGGAAAAGGGTATCATGCTTGAAAGGGCAGAAGGGCAGTACAAGAGAGGAAGATTCCTAGGGGAGATTGATTGACAAAGTAAATAAGGTAATGGGGTTAGGTATGTCAGAGACTGGCTCAAGATAGGACAGGGTTCAGACCTATTGTGCATAGGATTGCTATGAGTTGTAAGAGACTTAATGGCACATAAAAACAACAACACTGGAAACTAAAAGAAACATGAATTGCTTTTCTCCAAAGCCCTGTTGATGCATGGAATTAGGACAGTTAACCTTTGAAACTGTGAGACCATCACTGTCCTTTCATGAACATACTTGGGTTTTTGTACACAGAACTAGGTAATTAAGATAAGTATCAAAACTATAATTATCTTTGTCTTACATATTGGAAGACTGAAACATGGACAAGTTGGTTTACTTAACCCAAGGTCACAGAATCAGCCTCTCACATT
The DNA here is from genome assembly GCF_000299155.1 of Elephantulus edwardii. Classification (NCBI taxonomy): domain Eukaryota; kingdom Metazoa; phylum Chordata; class Mammalia; order Macroscelidea; family Macroscelididae; genus Elephantulus; species Elephantulus edwardii. The sequence continues at coordinate 6,980,011 of NW_006399833.1, forward strand.
TAGGCACGTACACGAAATTATGTGTAAAATTTCAGTGCAAAACTCTAAGTCTTCTTTGCAATTCCAGCTCATCTTTACCTTTTCATGGCTTCTCACCAATCATTGACGTGCCAGTAAAATTTTCCCACTAATGGTAGCCCATGACAACTACAAGAGAGGTGACATTTCTTGGAGTTTAAAGGACAAGTAACGGCCACTGACCTGGTCCATGAAGGTTGGGACTAGAAATGTCCTATTGATGTTGTTGTTGTTCTTGTTGTTGTTGTTGTGTACCATAGAGTCGGAACAGACCCATAGCTGACGCTCTGGTGGGTTTTCAGAGGCTAATAATCACCCAGGTGGGGTTTGCCCAGCTGTATTCCTTGGAGCAGCTAGTGGCTTCGAACCATGTATCTTCAGGATTGCAGTGCAGCTTCTTGCCACTAGGCCACCAGAGCTATTGTATTGTATTAGCATATGAATATTAATTTTGATCGCGTGGGAAGGCAAGAGGTCTTAAATGAGAGAACGCCGGAAGTGAAGCCAGATAGGGGGCGCTGAGGAGAATAGGGCAAAGTAAGAAGTTGTCGCGCTTAAAAGCTGAGGTTAGAAACCGCTGAGTGAGCCTTACAGAAGGTTAGCCAGAAGAAAGTCCGAAAGTATGAGTAGACACCATAGAGATTGGTCTTATGGAGACAGAGGCAGATATCAAGGAAGGGACGAAGACCGAGATCGTGAGCGTGAGGGTGACCGTGGCCGCGACTATAATCGTGACCGCGACTATAATCGTGACCGCGACTATAATCGTGACCGCGACTATAATCGTGGCCGTGACTATAATCGTGACAGCGACTATAATCGTGGCCGTGACTACAATCGTGTCCGTGACCGCGACGGGGACCACGACCGCGACGGGGACCACGACCGCTACCATTATCCAAAGGATCCACAAAGCAGCTATTCATAGTAAGAGATTTATAATTGACAAACTTGAATTCATCAGTAGCTTCAAGGGCTAGGAGATAGCTGGTTATGAAATACTTGCTTAAGAATGGCAACTAGTTTCCGGCTTTTGACAAATTAATCCGTCTGTGCCTTAGCTTCTTAGCTATGGAGATGATAATATAAGAATTCCCTCATGGTTACTAAAGAATAAATGAGTGAATACAGGGAAAATACTTAATAAAACAGATGATAGCATAAGGGTCACTTCAGAGTCTAATTTGCGCTGTTTATTAGTTGTTCGGAATGACTAAGTTGTGGTGAAAAGGTTACAAAAAATGCTGTGGAGTAATTTTTGCTTGGATTCTTCGAGACACTTCATGCATCCCAGGATGGAGAAACTCGAGGAATGTTTGCCTATCAGCTAAGGCTTTTGTGAAGTAAAATAATTTTTGAGCATAAAATCGAAGAGTTTTACTGAGGTGTTGAGAACGAATACAATGAAGATGAAGATCTAGAGAATGTCCTATAAGGCCAAACATTCTCAGCTGGTCACGTGTATTAAGTTTCCCCTCTTTTTCAGAGGCTCTACGCCT
>NW_006399833.1:6981627-6985508 GCF_000299155.1 Elephantulus edwardii
TACGGAGCAAAAGCCCTAGCCGAGCTAGATAGGGAGTTGTACCGCTACTAACCGAAAGGCGGCGCTTCTCTTGAAGTTTAAATTCTCCCGTTGCTCCGCGAGAGAAAGCTAGGCTGTCTCCTTTGGTGGGATTTGTACAGCCTCGGAAACCCAAATGAGGGTTAGCTATGTGTCAATTTTTGACTCCACGGCAATCAATTTGGGGATTTTGAAGAGGTAGCGAAACGTGCCGGGTTTCTAATTGAATGGTCAGTGGTTCTGATCAACCAGTCACTCCGCGTGAAGTGCATAATCTCCTACCATAAGGATTTACAGCCTGGGAAACATACTATGAAGGGTCGGTACTGAGAGCAGCAATGGGCTGGTTTGGGGTACAGGTCAAGCCATTCTGTCATCATTTTCCTCATTGGTCCTCGAAAGGGTTTGGATCCATCTGTAGCAAATAAGACTCCTCTTTCTGGTGGTAGTTTTTTGCTTTGTCCCAGAACGCGAGAGGGAAGACTAAATGTGATCAGTTTAAAAAAGCATATCCTCCACCACCACCACCCTTAAAATGAAGTCGTATAAGTAGTTGTCAAACCAATTAATCAATGGAACGATTGGGAGTGGGACGTCGGAACTTAAGGAAGGTATTACTTAAGGTTGGCACGTCGGGGTGCTTTTTAAAACGGACCGAGCTACTTCCGGAACAGAATGGGCGGGTAGCGATTTCTGGGCGATTGGCGGGCTTTGCACTCTTCCTAAATATGTGATCCTTTCCGAAGCCGAGGGTCCCGAACACGCGAGCAAGTAGTGACGCCGCCACTGCCGACCCACAGTACTTTGGGCTCCCCGATGGACATGTCTGTGGTGAGTGGCCGTGCTATGACGGGGTACCGGGACGCGAGTGCTGGGGTGACTTAGGGGAGGGGCACCGGGCCGGCCGGCATCTGATCACGTGGGCAAGTAGCGAATCCTGGCCGGGCCCGCCGGGCTTCGGGGCGGGGCCCGCTCTCTGCAGCCCCCTCCCCTTACTCCTCCTGTCTTAAGTTGTTGATCTCTGGTCCCGGGAAGACCCCCTAGCGGTGATTAGCGAGAGGCGTGGGCGTAAAAGTCTGATCTTGGCTTTCGCATCTCCTCTCAATTACCTCTCTTTAACAAGCACTTTAGCTCACCTGAGAAAGAAATGAAACAGGTTGCTCTTAATTATAATTGATAGCTGGGCACAGTAAATGACTAGGGAAGAAGATACTTCAACCGTTTGCTTTAGAAAAACTAACTAGTGTTGTTTTTCTGAAGTTAGATGATTTCTGTAATGCCAAGTTTTTTCTAAGTAGGGTTACGTTTTTTTGAACGTTATTTTCCCCTTCCCTCTTTCGGCAACTTTTAGAGCAACTTCTTAATTGAAACAAGAATTCCAAATTTGTCTATCTACTTCGAGGGCGGATTTACCTTTATTTAAGGTTTAGGTAGCATCATTTCTATTCAGGTGACTATTTAGTAAAATTATGAACGTGTGAAGTACTTAACTTGCCACGCAAGGACCATAAATTTTTGTGTCAAGAGTGGGAAAAAAACATACAAAACTAATTTAATAGAAAATGATGACCTAAATATATATATAAAAACAGTGATATTTAAACGTTCAGAAACCTAAAGTTTAAAATGCCCTAGTTAACATGAAAGAATGTAGACTATGTGCACAAAGTGGTTGAAATGAGTTGCAGGACTGATAACCTACACTTCTGAATTTGTTTTCTCATAGGATTTTAAAACTTATGTAGATCAGGCATGTAGAGCTGCTGAGGAATTTGTCAATATTTACTATGAAACAATGGATAAAAGAAGACGGGTGAGTGTTATAAATTCTGCTACTCTATTTGGCCACTTATTCATTTGACTTGCATAAGCGCTAACTGCACTTACTCTTTAAACCCCTCTTGTTTTGGGAAGGTCTTAGGGAGAATGTTTTGCCCAGCTTTGCCTCTGTGGCCTTGAGCAAGTTGCTAACCTCGTTCTCTTTTTAGGGTGCTAAATAGGAATTAAGTACAGCACTTAACTTGGGGCCCAGCAGATACTTAAATACCCCCACCTTTTCTTATTTCCATCTAACAGATATAGTTAAAATATGACTAATGCCAGTGATGGGATCTTTCTTACAGGGAATGATTACTAATTTGCCTCTTTTAAATTAATATATTAATAGGTAATTTCTGATGAAAGCCCACAAATTCCGCTAGCTCACAGAATCCATATGACTTGGAACCTTTTTGTTTTCATTAGAGCAAGTTCTCCCTTCATAGACTCTAATAAATTTTATAATTTGTTTTTATAGTTAAAAAGTAATGTATCCTCTTGCCCCAGAGATAACTGTTGAATTTTACCTTATCAAAGGCCCTGCCTAAGCGAATATTCATTTTTCTTTTACACTGTATGTTTGAAGTTTGCTGATAGAATACTAATGAAAGGAACGGATTCTTCCTCATACTTTCAACATTGAAACCATTCAGATTTTCACTTGTATGAGAATCTGTACACTAGGAGTGTACAGGCTAGTTGACAGTTTCATTAATTCTCACAGTCTCCATTCTAGGAAAGAGAGACAGAGTAAAACTGATTTAGGGCTGTATGTGCTTGGAGATTACAGCCATGTAATTTATTTTAATAGAGAAGGCAAAACATTACAGTTCTTAACCGGTTTACCCTTTGCAGCTAAAATGAAAGAGGAAAAGTATTCAGTTGTCTAGCTCATTATCAGGGATCTCTGCTGGTCTGTGGGAAGGAGTTGCACTGTCAACCCAATGGCAGGTGGATTGAATCTGTTAGCTACTCTGGGAGAAAGCTGAGAAATCTCCTATATGGTTTACAGTTTCTGAAAACTTGCTAGAAGGTCATCTATGAGTCAATTCCAACTCAACTGCACATAACACTACCACTAAAGTTCATTAAAAGAAGGATAGTATTTAATTAAAGCTAAGATTATAAGGCATAAACCTTGTTCACCTTGTTTTTTAATGGAGCAAGACATGGGTAGAGATGATTGGGGACATAAGGACTGGGAGTGAAAATGAAGGTTATGGTTGTTTTTATATGCCATTGAATTGATTTTCAGCCCTTAGCTACCACTGTCCTGGAGAATTTTCTTGCCTGTAATCTTGAACCCCACTGTATAGGTTCACACCGTCAACTTTAGTTAGTAGCCTAGAGTTTAACCATTGAGCTACCAGGGCTGAACTATGAAAATGTTCCCATATTATCTGTAACTTTTCATCCATTTCACTAAAATACTTAGAAACAAAATTCCACCCTCCTTTTTATCTTTTTTTTTCTTTTAGGTTCTAACCAGACTGTATCTGGACAAGGCCAATTTAATATGGAATGGAAATATTATCTCTGGGCTGGAAGCTCTAGCTAATTTTTTTGACATGTTGCCTTCTAGTGAGTTCCAGATCAATATGTTAGATTGCCAACCAGTTCATGGTAAGATCAGAGACTTCCAAGGTATTTCTTATGGTCTTCATTTAGTAGACACTAAGTTTTTATACCCAAAGCGGTAAGCAACTCTTGTTGTTGTTATGTGTCGTCGAGTCGCTTGCAACTCATAGCGACCCTAGTAATGGAAATATGTTCTTATTTATAATAAATTACATATTATGCAAACTCAGCTATCTATTCAAAGCTTTTAGTTACCCTGTCAATGTATCTTATGTCACAGGGTGAGTAGGTGAATTACACAATTTTGGTTTCTTGTTGTTGTTGTTGTTGTTGTTGTTATGTGCCGTCGAGTCGCTTGCGACTCATAGCGACCCTCTGTACAACAGCCCTAAACTCTGCTCTGTCCTGTGCCAGTCGCACTGTCTCTGACACTCCCATCCCAATTATCCCAGTCACTGAATCAATCC
>NW_006399833.1:6986119-6995189 GCF_000299155.1 Elephantulus edwardii
TCAGTTTCAGCAAGCAGGGTTGTGTCATCTCCATAACGCAGATTGTTGATAGATCTTTCACCAATCTTGACCCCACATTTCTCCTCATAGAGCCCAGCCTCCCGGATAATCTGTTCTGCATATAGGTTGAAAAGGTAAATTGAGGCTAACTATTTTTTGTTAATAGACATGACAGAAGATCTGTTTTCTCTAAGTAAATGATTACTTTCTATGCCCTGTACTGACTTCAGAGGGAAATTATACCATATATCTCTAATTAATATCTTTTGCTGTATACCATCAAGTTGGAACCATCCCATAGCTGACCCTCTAGCAGGTTTTCTGAAGAAGTTAATCACATAAGAGATTGGCAGTTAATCTCACGAAAGATTGCCGCCCTTTCTCCTAGAGAACAGCTCATGGATTGGAGCCACGTACCTTTGTGCTGACAGTGCATTTCCTTACCACTAAGCCACCAGAGCTCCCTATAAGTATTATCTTTTAATATCCTCCAAAACTCATTGCTGTTGAGTCAATTCTGACTCATAGTGATGCTATAGGATAAATTAGAACTTACCCCATAATGTTGCCAAGGTAGTAAATCTATATAAACATACTGCCACAGGTTTGTTTTTTCCCTCTTCTGGGGCTTCTGGGGGCTTTGAAATACTAACCTTTATGTTTGAAGCTAGTTGCTTAACACTCTTCTACCAAGGCTCCAATTAGTATCTTACAGCCTCGTAAAACATTACAAAGGAAATTTGCTGTTCTACGGAATAATTCTTTGACAAAATGGTATTTGATTCAAGATAAATGGATGCAGTTTATACAGTTAGCCTCCAGGTGGGGCCCTCAAGGTCTCAGGTGGTAATTTAGGGTGATTTCCCCCCCCCTTATAGGTCTTGAAAAGAGCTGTAATTTCATACTCAAAATCTGTGAATAAGTTACAGTAGAAACCCAATTACATTTTAATACATACGGTAATCAAGTGCTCCCAGTCCCGTGTTAGATAGAATAATTTCTTGTTTTTGAAAATTTGAGTATGCAAGCTCTTTCTAGCCTGAAAATAATTTTAATATTTTAATATCTTGAAATTGATTGTGCTATTTCGTTTCCTGCCTTTGGATCTTTAAATACTGAACATTCTCAAGGTCAAGAAAGTTTTATGAAACTTTTTTTTTTTTAGTCACATCCTAAGCAATGTAGTTTAGACTTGAAAAACTCTGCTTAATTCAGTAACGGATCTTCTTCTTTATTATTTTTTTTTTAATTGGTGGTGTTAAAGAGCAAGCTACCCCACTGCAGACCACTGTTCTTGTTGTGACCAGTGGAACGGTGAAATTTGATGGAAACAAGCAGCACTACTTCAACCAGAATTTCCTGCTGACTGCTCAGTCCTCTCCTAACAAAACTGTGTGGAAGATTGCAAGTGATTGCTTCCGTTTTCAAGATTGGGCTAGTAGTAGTTAAAGGGTCCAAGTTTCCTTCTCCTTTAGTCCATTAGTTCCAGTTATAGAAATTTGTGTGAGTTAATTCATTTAATTGTAGAAGCATTGTAAGCCAGTATGTGTTACAATTCTCCCCTGCCCCAAATTCCTATCTGCATCTTTTCTAGCAGCTGCTAGTTTGGATTATTGCCTGTAAGAGCTTCAATGTTAGTTTGTTCCATGCCTTATCTACATTCCACTGGCATTCTGATAGTAATGTTGCACACATGGTCTCCATACTGATATTCACTGTGAATCCAGCCCATCACAAAAATGAAACCCTTTTCTAGTATTTACTACCTGTGGGTTGTTAGTACAACATAACTGAGAGGAATTGGGGTTTTTCTGCTTAATTTTGAGGCAAAACATAGCCTTACTTTCAGGAAACAGTAGTAGTGCAATTGTAATGTATGGCTTTTCCTTATAAGTTCAAAGAAAACTTTTACTAATGTGGGTTTACATACCTACACCGACATACTGGAATTGCATGTGGTCTTTTTACATGTTAAATAATATGCTTATGTTGACATGTTTGGGTTTTTTAAATGACGTGAAATTGTAGACTAGAGACATACATAATGTTCTTTGTTGATACCTGAGTACTGGGCATGTTTGGTGACATAAAAGCTTCCTAAACAGATTTTTCTTGGCAGCTCCAGATCTATAGTTTAGGTTATAAGTGGTTGTAAGAATAATAGCTTTAATGTGAGAATGGAGAAACAAGAATTACTGAGATTCAAGATTAGAACAAAAACTGAGGAGGGTGGCCAAATGCTAAATTTTTGGTACTTGTATTCTACCTCTTAAAAATAGGTTGTCTTCCTTTTAGGATTTGTATGACTAAGTAACCACGGTCTTTGCCAAATAGTCATGCATGTCATGTGCTCTAAACATGATTCTATAAATGTTCTAAACATGATGGTTTTTTTACTTACCTCATGCTTATCACCAGTATAAGTTTCAGTCTATACAAGAATTTATGAGGGTCAAATGTCAGCAATAAGCCTAATCCTGGCAGCTGAAATCCAACAGAAAAGTTGGAAACAAAGCCATTGCCTTTGGTAACTGGACACATCTCTTATCTTCCACTTGATTCATGTGAGCTTTAGGCCGAAACTCTACTGTGTGTTAATGGTCCACAGATACATAATTTTACCTTTGTATTTTACAGTTAATTGCACTAGTTTTTAATTCTTTAAAATTAAAGATTATTTTTCTTATGATTCTTCCATATGACATTGAACAATAAGACCTGTTTTGTTTTGTTTTTTAAATATTGCATTCTGTGGCCTTTTAAAAAGATTAGGAACAGTAGATGTAAACTTCAAAACAGCAAATGGATTAATTTGCTGTCTAAATTTCTAAAGAGAAAAAATTCCCTATGCTTTGATTTTTTGCTAAGCTTCAAACATCTTTTTCATTATTTTAATATTTTTAATATCTATGTGCCAGCGTTGTTTCTAATTGTAACTCAAAGTATTTCTTATCACTTAATTTTAAAGCCAGTAATTTGTTTCTTTCCACCCCAAATTGCATTCAATATTTCTGCTGTGTTAGCAAAAAGGGACTGGAACTGAAATTTGGAAACTGTCATGCCTTCTTGTAGTTATGATCAAAAATTATATTAATACTATAAAATTATAATAATTATTTTATTATTCTGCTCAAAATGAGCTGCTTACTCTAAATTGAACTTTTGAAAGCACAGCTTGAGCAAAAATTTCAAGGCCCAAATACTACCCCTCCTCAAAGGGAAACTAGTTCTACCAGAAACTGCATTTCATGAGCAATAACATAATTGAACAAAAGATTTAGTGCTGTTCACTAAAAGTGTTTTTAAGGCTTGAATATGAATGTTTTTCAAAGTTCTGTATAACTCCAATTGGCTGGAACTATTCTTAAGTGGACTATACTGTATTTTTAAATGTTCATATTTTTGTAACTTGGAAAATAAATAAAACCCACCTTGAGACAAGTTTATTTAATTGTAAGATCTTTTGTGGTTTGTGTTTTGTTTAACTCTCCAGAGTACGTACTTGTTTCCATATAATATAAGACTTTTCAAATTTAAAAAAAAGTTTGTTGAAATGTTGAAAGCAAAGGTCAACAACATGGACTTTTATTTGCAGTCCTATTTCTTGCCCACCTTGTTCTTTCTCTTTTTCTACCAAGTATCCATAATTCTGAGTCATTTCTCATGTTGAAGGAAGATTGTTGGTGAGAACTTGAACATTTTAAGTTTAAAGCTTCGGGATTGCAGTGCAGCTTCTTTGCCACCAGAGCTCCCTAGGCTTGAAACTTAAAATGTTATATTAGGTTGTTGTTGTTGTTATGTGCCATCGAGTCGCCTGGGACTCATAGCAACTCTATGTACAACAGCCCTAAACCCTGCTCTATCTCTTGCCAATCTTATTGTCTCCAGTACACCCACCCTCTTTACCCCAGTGATTGAATCAATCCGTCTCATCAAACATCTTCCTCTCCTGCACTGTCCCTCCACCATACCAAGCATGATGTCCCTCTCCAAGGACCTGTCTCTCCTTACAACATGTCCAAAGTATGTCAGACGAAGCCCCAAAATCCTTGGGAGTAGCCTGGTTTAACCCTCTCTAGGATGAATCTGTTTGTTTTCTTGGCAGTCCATGGTACATTCAATACTCTTCTCCAGCACCACAGCTCAAAAGCATCAACTCTCCTTCTATCATCCCTAGTCACTGTCCAGCTCTAGTAGGCAGTGAAATACAACTGGTTTCCAGAAAGAATAGTCCCATTATTTTTAAATATATGTGATTAATTTAACATGCATATAAACTTTGGTGAGTTTGAGTCATCTTACTAGTTTCCAAATATGTGAAAATTACCTGTTAAAGTATGATTTCTCCCAGTGAAACAGCAAGTGGCATGTTTGGGACAGGAGCAAGAAGTCAAAAGCCAAATAGGTACTGTTTGATAGAACCTATCGTGTGTGTGTGTGTGTGTGTGTGTGTGTGTGTGTGTATATATATAAAATTACTTGAGGCAGCTATGAGAGCCTAGTGGTAAGGAGCTGCACTGCCAATCCAAAGGCACACAGTTCAGATCTACTGGCTGCTCCACGGAAGAAAAATCTCTTACCATGCAATTTACTGCTTCTGAAAACCTGCTGATGAGTCAGCCATGGGTCAGATCCAACTTGATGGCACATAACAACATACATCATGATTAGAAATGTGGAGAGGCAGTGAAAGGAAGACCTCCTAATGAGATGAATTGACACAGTGACTATAATAATGGGCTCAAGTATATCAGACGAGGAGGATAACACATGACAGGGCAGGTATCAGATCCCATTGTTGAGACGACAGTAGCACCTAATAATAACGTGTGTGTGCTGCATATAAATGTAAAAAATAAGGTGTCTTTAAACACATAAAACAAAATTTGATAGAAAGGAACTCAATTTGTTGATTTTTGTAATATGTATAGGATGAAATAAGTATGGATATGTTTAAACATAACCACGAAAATAAGGGAAAATAATAGAGCATTTAACTTTCCCATTCGAGAATTCCCTCTGTACAATAAAATATCAAAACCTTTGATACCAAAGGCTTCTGTATTAATAAATACTTGTCCTTTGCCAAATGTAGCTTTCTGTATAAAAGATTGCTTTGTGACTGTTTTCAGTTTGCTATATATAGGTCAATCCTTTTTCTCAGAGTACTAAAAGGAAGAAATAAGTAAGATGCTTTTGATGGAGTGTCTCTGGATACAGCATACATTTAGGATTGAGGTACACTTGATGGCAATATTCAGATTTCCATATTTGTCCATACACCGACTTGCTAAAATTTATTTGTAGCTGAAAATAAAAACTCAGTGTTTTTGCAGTCATTGGCAAATATGTGCGAAGTGAAAAAATTTGAGTCACCCATTGTGCACCTACCTTCAGGGTTGAAGTCAAACAATGCAAAAAGGCAGTGCTTACTTTTTGCTTGTTTCATGTTGTAAACAAGTGTCCTTTTCACAGTTTATTTGATGCCATGCTTTTTGTATCTGTAGTACTTTTTGTTAGTGATCTTTCTGTTTAAAATGGCTCCCAAGCATAATAATGATGACTTGCTGCCTAGTGTTCCTCAGTGCAAGAAGGTGTGATGTGCTTTTATGGAAAAAAAAAAGACATTTGTTACATAATGGGAGTTGCAGTGCTGTTGGCCATAAGTTCAATATTAATGAATCAACGACATCGTACATCTAGAAAAAGGGAAATTAGTCAGTCTGTACATGAAGGTGCTAAAGTCATATCTATGGGGGGTGATAAAACAGTAGGATATATGTTAAAGTAGCTAAATTTGTGCACGAATGAGATGACCAGAGAAAAAAGATACAGAAAACAGCCTTGTGGGCCTGAGAACCAAAGGCTTTTTATGTCACTGTTTTTTGAACCAGAGTAAAAAAAAATGTTAAATTCATAACTAATGTTTTATTACAAAGACAGTACACTTGTAGAAAATAAGGTGTCTTTAAACAGAAACATCATAAAACAAGGTGATGAAAATGATTGGCTGATGAAAATGTTGTGAAGAGGAATCTAATTCCCTTGGGGAGTGGTGCAGTATTTGCTAATTCATCGTCTTTGTGACTCTATAGGGCATTACTATAGATAACAAGAATTTATGCATACTGTAGATCATTGACATTCAAACTTTTTACCATGACCTACAGTAAGAAGTCTGTTTTACATCATCATAGCCCAGTATACAGATGCTTAAGGATAACTGAAATCAATAAAATATATATGTCCAGAATAATACATATTCTTACTGTTTGCAATACATTGCTGCTATTTCATTCTATTCAGTTTTTCAAATGCTGCTTCTAACCTGCCAAATTGGTGGAGATTTTTGTTTTTATACAGCCTCCTAATAAAGAGTTTTCCCAGCAATTTGAAAAACCACAAAGATAGAGCAAGCAAAGTATTTTCACTATCATTTCCTGACAGGGTTGGCTTCCAAAAAATGGTGCCATGTGTCAGCGATGTCACACTGACTTGGAATTGATCAAAAATCTCTTTCCCCTCTCAGGCTTGTCGCATTTGTTGAGGGCTATGAACGGCAGCTTTCCTCCCATTCCTTTGGCTTGTACCTGAAGTTCAGAGCTAAGAAAGCAGATGTTTCGATTAGTCTTAGGCAGAATCTGGGCTTAAGATGTGTGGCAATGGAAAATAATTTAGATAGGAGGCATCGTATTTCAGATGTCCAAAGAGAAATGAGAAGGCGTACCAGCAGAATTCCTTTGAACGTGGTTTGTTATTACAGAATATATTTCATACCCATTTCCTGCATGTATCCTTCCCTCCCTCACTTGAACACTGTAAACATCTGCATAAAACCCCTCCCAATTAGGCAAAGGTGATGATGGCCTCTAAATTGTATACATCTGGGCAGAAGGCCATTCTGACCTTAATAAACTTTGTGACCTGAAGTGATTCACTTACTCTCATTGGGCCTCTGTCTTCAGCTGTTGAATGGAGGCATCATTTGCCTTATCTGTTTGTCCAAGTGCTCAGGAGGATCAAATAAGACAACAAATATGAAGAGATTTGGAAAAGAACAAAGTTCTGGACAAATATAATGGTTATTTTGGGGGGGAATATGTCAGAGTTATAGGTTTGGTGCTTGTCTTCTCACTTTTCCTTGCTCCCCCAAAAATCTATTTCTTTCAATGCAAAATCAATTGATAGGATCTGCTATGCACGACAAAACACTTATTCTAAACATTGTTCTTGCCTTTATAAGATTGTTACCTAGCTCCACAAAAAGCCTTAAGATTTGATTGCTGTAGATACAGATGCCCAATTTACCATAAAAAAGAAAAATAAGTCCTTAAAAAGAAGCAAGAATAACAATTGCAAGTGTTTTGGTTGGGGTTTTTTTTGGGGGGGGCGCTTAGCGATATTTCTGTAACCGCAAAAAAAAATGGACTGAAATATTATTGATTCCAGTTCTTTTGCTCAAGGGCAGGAAATCAGCGCAATAGAAGCCTGCAACACTCACCAAGCCCAGGTGCCGGGGTTCCCTTGGAGTCCTGAGCTGCCTGATGTGGCCAATTATGCTCTTTGTTTCCTTGACCCTTTTGTGTCGTTGCTGAAAGAGCCTCTGGGACAGATTGCTCTAATATGCTAATCTGTCCATCTGTGGCACCCAGAATTCCCGGTGGTCCAGGCCCAATCTCAGAGCTAATAATTCATTGGCTTTGCATGTTGCTGGGGAGAAAAGATAAGCCTGAAGGAAGAGACTAGAGATATTAGCTGGGGAGGTGGGGAGGGAAGTTGGGAAGACATTATTTTCCAAACAACTGCAAATAAAAGGAGAGGGAGATAGTCTCTCCTGCACAGGAAATTTACAATAACTGGTAAGGGAAATGTTAAGCAAGCCCATGCACTTGATGTTAAGAATGGAAACGAAAAGGCATATACATACAGTTTACCCTTGAACAATGGGGGGTTGAGTATGCTGAATTTCATACAATGGAAAACTTACCTATGATTTACAGTTGACCCTCAAACAACACATATGACCCTGATCATCTCTGCATGAGCAATTCACCTCTTTAGTAAATTATGCACAAGATGATCACATGACATTTTAAGTGGATACTATTATGGTGAGCTTGAGTTGACCATAATAGCACCAGGGAGGGAGGGAATATTCCTCATTGAAGTGGACCCACACTAGCTCTGTTGTTCAAGGGTCAACTGAACACTCAAAATCTCTGCAAGGCTAGTGGCAAAACCAGGAAGTAGGGAGCCTCCTATTTCTGTTCCATTTCTTTCTTCCTCTTGGGACCCTGATGTGTGCCCAAGACTTCTCTATTGTTGCAGGTTCCAGATGTTTTCTTATATCTTATACTTTCCTTTTTTTGTTCCAAATATATTTTTATTATTAATTTTAATGAAAATTTACAGAGACTTTGGATTTCCATTCATTCATTGTTGCACTTTTCTCCTTGCCCACCCCTCCCCTCCCAGTACACTCTTCTCTTTGAAAGTAAAAAAAATTCATTTTTTACAATCCCTCCCTCCAGGTCCACTCCAATATGCAGCCTTCGTTCTGGACGCCCGTCATGACAATAATTCCTAATCACATATACCTTTTAAACAATTTTCTCCCTCATCTGTTTCAATGCAGCATATATTATGTATTCCATCTTTCTCAGTCTCCCCCCAACCTTGATGTCAGTCCTGTTTTATAACAGTGGCACTATGCAGTATTTGTCCTTTTGTGAATGAGTTATTTCACTCAGCATACTGTCCTCCAGTGTCACCCATTTTGAATAATATTGCATAAGTTCCTTGGTTTTTCAACACAGTGTAGTATTCCACAGCTTCTCTATCCATTCGTTTGTTGATGGGCACCTGGGTTGTTTCCAACTCCTTGCTATTGTGAACAAAGCTGTGATAAACATGGGTCTGCATATATCTGCTTGGGTGGCAGTTATGGTCTCTTTGGGGTATATTCCCAGTAGTAGAATTGCTGGGTCAAATGGTATCTCTATTTGCAACTTTTTGAGAAAGCGCCACAATGGCTTCCACAGTTTTACACTTCCACCAACAGTGAATAAGG
>NW_006399833.1:6996644-6999437 GCF_000299155.1 Elephantulus edwardii
GGAGTTTAGGGCTGTTGTACATAGGGTCGCTATGAATCACAAGCGACTCGACAGCACATAACAACAACAACAACATACTTTCTTCTCCCAAATCTTTCCCATCCCATCCAAATTTCTTTGCCCTAGGATTAATTCCTCTAGGCTTAACTCTGATTTTAAGTAAAGTGTGCTAACTACAAATTCATTATTGAAATGATGCCTCTTGTCTCTTGGAGTTGGTGCATTGGAAACAGCTAGAATACGAGAACTGAAAGGAATGGTTCACTAAATTTGTCATGGCATTTCAGACATATTTTATGTTTGAAGGATATGAAGAGTTTGATTTGAGACTAGATCGACCCTTTGTGTCCCCCAAACTACACCTTGAAGAAGACAAATGTCTACATATCATGCAATAGAAATGAGACCTATAACCACCTAGATATTATGTATTCTGTTGGTATCTGATTACTGTAATAGATTGCGTCCATCCCGCTAACATGGTCTCACATAATTGTTGGTAGACTAAGAACACCTCCAAGCCTTTTTTCTGTCCCCATACTGCTTATTAGCCAACTAAACACCTGGAGCAACAGCCTAGGACAAAAATGGTTCTGAGCTCACAGTCAGAGAGATGTAGAGGTAAATAGGGGCCCTGTCACTAGCTGTGTGATCATTTTGTTGTCAAGTGCTGTCAAGTCCATTCTGACTCATAGCAACCCTGTAAAACAGAGAACTTCCCCATAGGATTTCCAAGGCCATAATCTTTACATAAGCAGCTTGGCAGGTCTTTTCTCCTGAAAAATCACCAGGTGGGTTTGAACCCTCAATCTTTCAATTAGCAGCCAAGTGCTTTAAGCATTGCACCAGCAGCGTGCAATCCTTTAGCAAATTATTATTGATCCTTGGCTGGATCCTCAGCATTCTAATTTATAAAAGACAACACCTACATTGCATGGTTATTGTGAGGCTTGAATGAGATAATAAATGAAATCATGAATGTTTGCGTAGCACTTACTGTGTGCCAAGCTGCTCTGGTGATCCCATCCATAGGGCGTTGTGCTGCTAACCTAAGAAGGCACCTCTCTGCCGCTTTGAATCCACCAGTAGGTCCTCAGGAGAAATGTGAGCAATCTTCTCCCATGCAATTTACAGCCTCTGGAAATCCACTGGAAGGTCAGCTTTGAGTCAGAACAAGGTAGTGAGTTTTTAAAACTGTACTAAGAATCTTACCTGTATTAATGGCTCAGCTGACCTCACAATAATTATGGAAACCAGTACTATAAACATCATCCTTTTGAAAATGATAAAATTGATGCTTATACACTGTCTTTGAGTTGGTTCCAACTAAGCCTCCATTGAGTTTCTGATGCTATGAATCTTTATAGGAGGAGACATCCCTCTTATATCCCACAGAGCATCTGATGGATTAAAACTGCCAGCTGTTTAGTTAGCAGCCTGATGGGTCCCGCACTACACTATGAGAACTACTTAATGGTAGAAGAAAGATCCAAATCCAGACCTTGCTGATTCTTAACCTTTGTATAATAGCATATAGCCAATTCACAAATGGGAATGCTTACTATAATTGCTATGTTGTAGCTGTTTAGAAAGGAGTCCCAGTCAGCAGCATACAATAACAACAGCTGCTTAGAATCAAGCCTGGGGAAGACTTTCCTACCCATACACTCATTAAATAAATTGTAATTTATAAGAACATATAATCACTACAAAAAATAACATATATTCTAGTGTACTGGTGAGCATGAAGATACAAAGATACACTCCTCCTTTATGAGGAGGAATGTGGCATCAGGATTGGAGGAAGACTCATCAACAACCTGCTTTATGCAGATGACACAAGCTGCTTGCTGAAACTGAGAAGGACCTGAAGCGCTTGCTGCAGAAGGTCAAGGACTAGTCTTAAATATGGATTGAAATGCAAAATCAGTGAAGCTGTTGTATAAAAAAAAAAAAAAGAAATGCAAAATCAAGAAAACAAAGATTCTTACCACTGCATCAATTGATAGCATGGTAGATGGTGAAGAGACTGGAATTGTTAACAGCTTTAGTTTACTTGGCTCGACAATCAACACTCTTGGTATCAGCAGCCAGGAAATCAAAAGACGGATTGCATTGAGAAAGTCAGCTATCAGGGACCTCTCCAGAGTACTGAAAAGCGACAAGGTCCGTCTAGAGACTAAGATGTGCCTTATCCAGGTCATGGTCTTCGCAATTACTTGCTATGCATCAGAGAGCTGGACAACGACTAAGGATGACAGAAGAATCAAAGCCTTTGAGTTGTGGTGCTGGAGAAGCGTATTGAACATACCATAAACTGCCAAGAAAACAAATAGGTCTGTCTTTGAAAGGGTGAAACCAAGTTTCTCCTTGGAGGCTAGGATTTTGAAGCTCTGTCTCTCATACTTTGGGCACGTGGCCAGGAGGGACCAGTCCTTAGAGAAGGACGTCATGCTCGAAAGGGTGGAGGGATAGTGCAGGACAGGAAGACACTAAATGATATAGATTAATACAGTAAATGGGGTGCCGGCAGTTGGGCTGTTGGTTGTTTGGCCTCTGGATCTGTTGTGTTTCCTCGAGGAGTCGGGGCTGACCCACAAACCTTGCGCACTCAGATTCGAGCCAGAGCCAACGAGTCCGGGGGCATCGCCTGCAGTGGCCGAGATCATGGCCGGTTGAGCTGGATGCCGCCTCCGCCGCCTCCTGAGCCGCCGGCGGCCCGTGCCCAGCAGCCATGGCCAAAGACTACTGGGATGAGCGCCTGCGGCGAACAGGAGGAGAAGGAGGTCGTGC
>NW_006399833.1:7001040-7001666 GCF_000299155.1 Elephantulus edwardii
AACAACAACAACAACAATGGTGCCCCTGAGCAGATAGGCCTGGATGAGAGTGGTGGTGGTGGTGGTGGTGGTGGTGGTGGCAGTGACCCTCGAGAGGGCCTCACACGTGCTGGGGAACCTCGCTCTGGATGGGGCCTACTCAGCGCTGCACAAGAGATTGTGCACGAGGACCTGAAGATAGGGTCTGATGGGGAGAGTGACCAGGCATCAGCTACATCCTCAGATGAGGTGCAGGCACCAGTGAGGGTGCGCATGCACAATCATCCCCCCCACAAAATCTCCACTGAGGACATCAACAAGCGCCTATTACTACCAGCTGATATTCGGTTGCCTGAGGGCTATCTTGAGAAGCTAACCCTCAATAGCCCCATCTTTGACAAGCCCCTTAGTCGTCGTCTCTGTCGTGTTAGCCTGTCTGAAATTGGCTTTGGGAAATTGGAGACCTACATCAAGCTGGATAAACTGGGCGAGGGTACCTATGTCACTGTCTACAAAGGCAAAAGCAAGCTAACGGCCAACCTTGTAGCACTCAAGGAAATCAGATTGGAGCATGAAGAGGGGACACCTTGCACTGCCATCCGGGAAGTGTCACTGCTTAAGGACCTCAAACATGCCAACATCGTCAC
>NW_006399833.1:7025299-7028192 GCF_000299155.1 Elephantulus edwardii
CAGTGACAGGATTATATCTATACGCATACAAGGAAGTCCAGTGAATACCACTATCATTCAAATATATGCACCAACAACCAGAGCCAAGGAAAAAGAAAATAGTTAAGCATTTTGTACTGTTGATAATTCACCAATTATCTCTGGGCCTTTAAAATTATTATTATATACCATACAAACTTAAGCATCTTTGTATACATATTTTTGCCACACATGTATGAGCATACTTTGAAAATAATTTGTTCAAGCACAATTTTTGGGTTAAGGAATATGCACCTTTCATAATCTAGATTCACTTAAACATTCATTGCCATCAAGTCAGAACTGACTCAGAGATGATCTTCCAATGGGTTTCCAAAGGCTGCAGATTGTAAAAGAGGAGATTACTAATCTTTGTCTCTCAGAAGTACTCCTGGATTTGAACCACCTACCTTTGGGTTGATAGCATGACTCCCTACCGACTAGGCCACCTTGACTAAAATTCCAAAATTTCCTTCCAAGAAGGCTCAGCTCCACAAAAACTACATGAGAGAGTTCATTTTCTCATACTCTCACTCACACTAGAGATTCATTTAAAAATAACTGCTAAACTGACAAGTGAAATAATAGGTTGTATTTTCATTTTGATTTCTCTTGAACATATCCTCTAATCATAAGCTCAAAACTTACCTTCAAAATCAATGTCTGCTCGAATTTCTAAAAGACAATTCTAACTTAATTTAGATGTAACTCTCAATTTTGAGAGATATTGAAAATGTTGACTCAAAATGCGAACAACAACATTTGAGACAGGAGGGAACTGACATGTCTAAAACTGGCTTTCTGATTTTATCTTCAACCCTGCTTTAGCCACAGAGCAGCCTATTCCTGTAATTTTCAACTCCTTTATTCTGGTTGTTTGTTGTGTTGAGTACCATCGCGTCAGAGCCGAGTCAGAGCTGACTCAGAGCTCATCATTCAGTGGGTTTTCGGAGGCAGTAAATAGCATGGGAGGCAATTACCCATCTTGTCCATCTCCCGCAGAGCATCTTGTGGATTCGAATTGCACACCTTTACATTGGCAGTGAAATTCCTTGCCACTAAGCCACCAGAGTGCTCTTCTTCTTCTACGTATCTGGGTAAAAATCCTGGAATCAACCTCATCTCTGCTCCACGGCTCTGCCCCACTCCCCATAGAACCTGGTCACTTCTCATCACTTCTACTTATCCTACCCTATTCCAGACTCTATTTGTTTTTTGCACTGACAGGGCTCCCAAATCCTATATCCCATACTTAAATATATTCTCAATACAGAAGTAAAAATGGTCCTTTGAGGGGAGGAAAAGAAATAAAACAAAACACTTCATGACATCACTCTTCTGCTCAAAACCCTCAACAACTATCTCATTGTAAGTAAAAGGTAAAGTCCTTTCAGTGGTCTTCAAGAGCCTGATGATCTGGCCCCTCTGGACTCCACTGCAGACATTTGGCCTCTAAATCTGGACCACACTAAGAAAGCAATTTAAAAAAAAAAAAGAAAGAAAGCAATCTAACAGCCTATTCCTACAGATAGGACTCAGGCCTTTCCACCCTTCCCAAATGCTATTTAACAAGAGAGATACTTTCTGTCCATCTTTTCTTAAAACAAACAAACAAACAAAAAACAACAAACTAACTTTCCCCATCACTCTTTGTTTCTCTTCTCTCCTTTATTTTCTTCCAGAGCAGTTTCACTTAACTTAAGTTTCGCTGTTGAAAAGAGTCCTGAACATACCGTGGACCGCCAAGAAAACAAATAGGTCTGTTTGGAAGACTGTGAAACCAAGTTTCTCTTTAGAGGCTAGGATTTTGAAGCTCTGTCTCACATACTTTGGGCACATGACCAGGAGAGACCAGTTCTTGGAGAAGAACTTCATGCTCGGAAGGGTGGATGGACAGCGCAGGAGAGGAAGACCCCAGATGAGATGGATTGATACAGTAACTGGGGCAATAGGGGGTTGGTGTGTTGGAATTTGTGAGACTGGCTCAGAGCAGGACAGGCTTCAGAGCTGCTGTACATAGGGTTGCTATGGGTAGTAGGTGACTTAACCGCACATAACAACAACAGACCCACAATTGGCAGCAGCATCATAGACGGTGAAGAGATTGAGTTTGTTAACAGTTTTAATTTGCTTTGTTTCACAATCAACACTCTTGGCACTAGCAGCCAGAAAACTAAAAGAAGAACTGCATTAGGGAAAGTCTGCTGTCAGGGACCTCTCCAGAGTACAGAAGAGCAACGATGCCAGTCTAGAGACTAAGGTGTGCTTAATCCAGGCAATTAAGTCTTTGCAATTAAATATTATGTGTCAGAAATCTGGACAATGACTAGGGATGATAGAAGGAGAATTGATGCCTTTGAGCTGTGGTGCTGGAGAAGAATATTGAATATACTATGGACTGCTAGGAGAACAAACAAGTTCGTCCTAGGGAGGGTGAGACCAGGCTGCTCCTTGGAGGCAAAGATTCTGAAACTTCACCTAACATACTTTGTAAGGAGACCAGTCCTTGGAGAGGGACATCATACTTGGGAGGGTGGAAGGACAGTGCAGAAGAGGAAGACATAGGATGAGATGGATTGACTCAGCAATTGGGATAATGGGGGTGGGTGTGTCAGAGACAATGAAACTGCTCAGAATAGGGTAAGGTTCAGAGCTATTGTGGATAGGGTCACTATGAGTCGCAGGCAACTCGATGGCACACAACAACAACATTGCCTAAGATCTTATGGCTCATTCCTGAGTAGGCTTCTTTTGTTGTTGTTGTGTACCGTTGAGTCAGAACTGGTTTACAGTTACCCTTCAGTGGGCTACCAAAGGCAGTAAGTTGCACGGGAGGAGATTGCAGCTAGTGGATTCAAACTACGTGCCTTTGGGG
>NW_006399833.1:7029202-7034493 GCF_000299155.1 Elephantulus edwardii
TTGCACCATTTTACACTCCCACCAACAGTGAATCAGGGTTCCAGTTTCTCCACAACCTCGCCAGCATTTGTTGCTTGCTGTTCTAAACTACGTGCCTTTGGGTTGACAGCACAACTCCTTACCACTAAGCCACCAAAGCTCACTGACCAGGCTTCTTAATGGGTACTGTTTTCCACTGGAAGAATACAGTACATTTGTCAGAGTTTTAAAAAAAACATATTGTTGGCCATAGTCGATTGAACAAAGGAACTCTGGTGGCTTAGTGCTGGGGAGCTGTATTGCCAACCCAAAGGATTTCACATTGAATCCAACAGCCGCTCTAGGGGAAAAAGTTGGACAATCTCCTCTGGTGTAATTTAACTGCCTCTGAAAACCTGCTGGAAGGTCAGCTATGAATTGATTCTGACTCAACAGTAAACAGCAACAACAACATTAGGTTGATCAAGCAGCAGTACTTTAATTAAAAACAAACAAACAAACAAACAACCGACCTCATTGCCATCAAGTCAGGACTGACTCATAGCTGACTTCCCAGAGGGTTTTCAGAGGCTGTAAACCATGCAAGAGTACATTTCCTGTCTTTCTCCTTCAGAGCACCTGTTGAATTCAAATCAATCACCTTTGGACTAGGAGCATCACTCACTACCCACTGGGCCACCAGAGTTCTAGTTCTAGCATTACTTCTATCTCCCAGCACATTGTCCTCTGAGCTTAAGGACTTTATTTCTTAGGCTGCAAGATAAGCTTCCATAATCCATCCGTGGAATGTACCTTAGACAGAGGACCATACATTAGTGAGCTTTTTAGCCACTCCACGAAAACTTAGCCTGCAGAGTAAATGTATACCTTGCCATCTGCAAGGTCACTTCTTTGTCTTCTACTAGTGACTACAGCTCTAAAGCTACCTACTGAGCTCTGTGCCAATCTTCCATTGTCATCTGATAAAACAGTGACCCTTTTCAAAATTTAAAAATCCAAGCTAAAACAAACAAACAAAAAAACCCAACAAACCAAACCCCAAGCTCACTGTCATTGACTTGATTCTAATTCATAGCAATTCTTGCCCATCTTCCTCATGCAGTGGTCTATTTAAGATTATATTGAGACTTGTAATGTATAACATTTTAAGACAGTATCTACATGTAGTATGAAGGATATATTGTTTTCCGTTGCTGCAGAGTCAGAACTGATTTATAGCTGACCCTCCAGCAGTTTTTCAGAGGCTGTAAACAACACAGGGGATTGGTGTGGATTAGGTGTGTCAGAGACAATGAAACTGGCTCAGGATATTTCAGGGTTCAGAGCTATTGTGCATAGGGTCACTATGAGTCGCAGGCAACTCGATGGCACACAACAACAATGTTGCCTAAGATCTTATGGCTCATTCCTGAGTAGGCTTCTTTTGTTGTTGTTGTTGTGTACCGTTGAGTCAGAACTGGTTTACAGTTGACCCTCCAGTGGGCTATCAGAGGCAGTAAATTGCACAGGAGGAGATTGCAGCTAGTGGATTCAAACCACTTGCCTCTTGATTGGCAATGCAACTCACTAAGCCCCCAGAGCTTCCTCAAAAGTTAGTTCTGAGTTGTAAATCTAAAACATCCTTTTTCCCCCTAAAACATCAAGCTTTCTACGTTTTGTATGCAGCTTCATATGGTCCTACTATATTTCCCTTTGAAGTTGTTCTAAGATTATACTCTTCTGTCACTCTGCATTGAGAATCATTCTCTCTGCATATTCTAGGTGCTTCCCTAGAAGAGTACAGCCAAACAGAGTTGAGCTGAACTTAGAGCTCTCTTTTCTCTCCCTGCTTTATCAATTCCTGATGTGCCAGATTTCACTCATTTCTTTCATTCTCCAAAGCCTGTGGCATCTTTGGACAGTATGTTCACATTATCTTTAGCTTGTGTTCTCTATAGCCTTATATGACAAATCTTGTCCTGAAGAGTCTTTAGGACTAAAACAATAACTTGATTATTTAGAATATGAAACATTTTAGGAAAATTAATATCTATGCTCACATGGTGGCAATTTTGCAACATTGATGGGACAAACACTCTTTCTGGAGGTTCAAGATAGTGTTGAAATGCACTGGGGATTGATTCAGAAGCCATTATTATGTCTCAATTCCTTCAAGTTGCTGTTGCTCAGACACTTTCTCTCATGGAAGACTGCATCTATTTAAATTGTCTTGCACAAGAGAGAGGACTGATTCTGAGTAGAGCATTGTGAAGGTCATTCTACTTCATCTCTGACTCAGTCCCAGACTTACACCTGGTTCCATAGCTTCTTAAAATAGGTGAATCTCTGTCTCTTATATTGCAAAGTCATCCAACTGTGGTTTTTCTTAGACAAACAAGCTGACAATACCAGTCATCCTCCACTTTCTAACAATGACCACCACGAAGGACATATTAGAATCCTCAAATGCCTAAAATGAATATTGGCCAATTGGTTCGCCAGCATCAAGTATACTAGATTGAAGTCTTTCAATTTTCTAAAATCTTTACAACTTCTACCAATACACAGGCCATGAGGCAACATGGTATAGACTATAAGTTTCCTCCCAATATCAACTCTTTCATTCTTCTTTTAATAGAACACCCAAGATTGACTCAAATACATGGGCTATTAGCTAAAGACTACATTTCCCAATTTCCCTGGCCCTTAGATTGGGGTCATGTGATTGGAATGAAAGCAGAAGCATTGTGTGCAAACTTCTGAAACGTATCTTTAAATGCAAGGAACATTTGGATCTGATGGAAAGAGCAGAAGAAACCATCTTAGATCATGGGAAAAAAAGAGAATAAATCACTTTGACATCATTTCTGTTCCATCTCCCTTGTTATTGCCGTCACGCACGTTAAATTCTACATATATTTTATCCCAATAAGACATTTTTGTTTCCATCATTTTTGTAAGTTTGTAAATTTTGTTTACATTTATTCATTCCTTTTTTAATTATTATTAATTTTAATGAACATTTACAGAGATTTTGGATTTCCATTCATTCATTGTTACACTTTTCTCCCTGCCCACCCACAGTTTGCTCTTCTCTCTGAAAAGTAAAAGAAAAATTCATTGGTATACAATCCCCCCGCACTCCCCCACTCCCACCCTGAGTTACTCCACTCTGCAACCTTCATTCTGGACTCTTATGATAATCATATTACCCTATAATATATTGCTTTTAAACTGTTCTGTCCCTCATCCATTTCAATGCGGTATACATAATTTATCCAGTTTTTCTCAGTCTTACCCCAACCCTGATGTCTGTCCCATTCTACAGCAGTGGCACTATGCAGTGTTTGTCCTTTTGTGACTGAGATATTTCACTGAGCATAATGTCCTCCAGGGTCACCCATTTTGAATATTATTGCATGAGTTCCTTGTTTTTCAATTCAGCGTAGTATTCCATTGTATGAATATACCATAGCTTCTCTATCCATTTGTTTCTTGATGGGCACTTAGGTTGCTTCCTACTCCTTGCTATTGTGAACAAAGCCATGATAAACATGGGTGTGCATATATCTGCTTAGATGGAGGTTATGGTCTCTTTCGTTCCTTTGTTTTTCAGTTCTTTCATTTCTGTGCTTTCATCTGGGAACATTTTCCTTCTACAAAGGAATAACTTTTACTGTGAATTTGCAAATGACAAATTCAAGTTTTATTTGTTTGGAAAGTATTTTTCTTTCCACTTTGAAGGGCATTTTTAAAAATATTTTTTATTTTCATATAATAATACCTTTACAATACGTTTCATTCATACACATTGTGTTTTATACAATCTTTCATTTACATTGTGTTTCATACAACCACTCATATACATTCTATTTTACATTTTTATACTAGTTTATTTACAAAAATCGAATGCATTGCTTTTTCACACCAGAGCCTTCTCATTTCCCTCACCCTCACTCCATCAAATTGTGTGACCCTATGATTAATCCCACCCATTTTAATTGGTATAAAATCGAAGGTAGGCAGTTAATTTCTTTCAACACCAAAGCCAGCACTTTGTCTTCCAGCTTCTGTTATTTTTGTTGAGAAGTTAGCTAATATCTTACTATTGATTCTTTGAATACAGCTTATCTTCTCCTCCACTCATCTGTCTACTTTTAAGATTTCCTCTTTGATTTGTTGTTCTTTTGTGCCGACTCATAGCTGACCATCCAGCAGATATTATGTAAATTACAAGGGAGGAAGTTGCCTATGTTTTTCCTTCGTAGTAGCTGGTAGATTTGAACTGCCTGCCTTTAGGTAGACAGCACCACTCATTACCCACTATACTACCAGAGTTCTCTGCTCTATGAAATTTTTAGAAATTTTAAGCATTTTGTGCCTAGTGTGGCGTGTGTGTGTGTGTGTGTGTGTCTAAAGAGTCTTTATTCAGCTAATGGTAAGGAGTTGAGCTGCCACGCCGAAGACAGGTGCTGTTCAAATTTACCAGTTGTTCTGAGGGAGGGAGAAAGATGAGGATTCTCTTGTGTAGTTTACAGTCACAGGAAACCTGCTGGAGAATGAGCTATGAGTTGGTTCTGGTTCGATGGCACATAACAACGTAAAAACATTGCCTAAAACCAGTAAGCACTGAGCCCTTTACATACAATAGTACAGTTTTTTCCTTTTGCCAAATTATAGATGTACAATAGGTAGTAATCCCTCCTGATATGTACTCATTGTCATATCTTCCCCATTGGTTTTCAATCCTGGTGTCATGTAGAATAACATGGGAAGTTTTAATGTATATGACCACTAAAGTTCCACTTCAAGAGTTCTGATTGAATTGTCCTCAGCCCTAAACTCTGCTCTATCCTGTGCCAATCTTACTGTATCTGACACACCTACCCACATTACCCTAGTCACTGAATCAATCCGTCTCCTGCACTGGTCTTCCTCTCCTACACTGTCCCTCAACACTCCCAAGCATAACGTCCTTCTCCAAGGACTGGTCCCTTCTTGCAACATGTCCAAAGTATGTCAGATGAAGCTTTAGAATCTTTGCCTCTAAGGAGCAGCCTGATTTAACGCTCTCCAGGATAAACTTGTTCAATACTCTTCTCCAGTACCGCAGCTCAAAGGCATCAATTCTCCTTCTATCATCCCTAGTCATTGTTCAACTCTCTGATGCATAACAAGTGATTGCAAAGACCACAGCTGGTATTAGGTGCACTTTAGTCTCCAGAGACACACTATTGCTCTTCAGAACTTTGGAGAGGTCCCTAACAGCAGACTTTCCCATGGCAATACATCTTTTAATTTCCTGGCTACTGGTGCCAAGAGTGTTGACTGTG
>NW_006399833.1:7034733-7052321 GCF_000299155.1 Elephantulus edwardii
TCCCAGATAATCTGTTCTGCATACAGGTTTAAAAGGTATGGAGATAGGATGCATCCCTGGCCTACGCCCTTCCCAATTTTGAACCATGCAGTGTTACCTTGCTCTGTTCTGACGACTGCCTCCTGGTACAAGTATAGGTTTCACATTAGCACGATCAAATGTTCTGGGATTCCCATTCTTCTCAGAGTCAGCCATAACTTGTTGTGATCCACACACTCAAACGCCTTTGCATAGTCAATGAAACACAGATAGACATTCTTCTGGCATTCTTTGCTTTCTGCCAAGATCCATCTTACATTAGCTATAATATCCCTAGTACCATGACCTCTTCTAAATCCAGCCTGCACATCTGGAAGTTCTCTGTTGACATATTGTTCCAAATGTTTTTGGATAATTTTCAGCAGAATCTTGCTTGCCTGTGATATTAATGATATTGTTAAATAATTTCCACACTCTGTTGGGACACCTTTCTTTGGAATGGGAACAAATATAGATCTCTTCCAGTCAGTTGGCCAGCTGGCTGTCCTACAGATTTCCTGGCACAACCTAGTCAGCACATCCAGGGCAGCATCTGTTTGTTGAAATAAATCAATTGGTATGCAGTCAACTCCTGGAGCCTTGTTTTTTGCCAATTTCTTCATAGCAACTTGAACTTCCTCCTTCATCACCATAGGTTCTTGGTCATATGTTATTTCATGAATTAGAAAATAATTTTTTAAAAGAACACATAATATTATTTACAATAGGAATTAAAACTATAAAGTACCTAGGACTAAATATAATAAAAGATTGCAAGAATTTCTACCAAGAAAAGTAGAAAACTTTTAAAAACCATATTACATAGATCATTGGTGATGAGTTTTATAAGATAGACACAATATATGGGAGTGATCATATGAAGCACAATGTGAATGGAAGCAAAATTTTTAAAATGTTTGTGTAAAAAATCAACAAAAATCCCAAACATATGAAAGATATCATGTTTGTAAAGAGATTGTGGTTGCTTTTGTTATGAGTCCTTAAGTCTGAACCGACTCATGGTTGACCCTCTGGTGGGTTTTCAGAGGCTGTAAATCGCATGGGAGGAGATTGTCCATCTTTATCCCTCTGAACAATTGGTGGATTCAAACCACATGCTTTGGGTTGACAGTACAACTCCCTTCTCTGATAATTATTTTCTATATATGTTTAACATGAGCATGATGTATTTGTATGTGAAATTGGCTCACTGCGTTAAAATGCATAAAGTACTCAGCAGAGAGGCAGGTCCACAGTTAACATCCATCCCCTGGGTACAATTTCCCTTCCTCCTGCCAGAACAAAGGCCCAGCATGGGGTCACTAAGGTGGCATAGTTTGTAGTGAGTTTCACTGCTCCTTCAAAGACTGTGCCTCTCTAGCAGTTCAAATCCACCTGCCACTCTGTGGGGAAAAGATGGACAGTCTCCTCTTGTGAAGATTTTCAGCCTTGGAAACCAGGCGGGAGATCACAGGGTCTGAACCAGTTTGACAGCAATGAGCAACAATCCTCTCTAAATTAATCACACAAATTAAATGTCAATGCTAATTCCAACTGATTGGATTATAATTTATTGAATCTGACAACTTTTTTAATCTGTTTGCACATAATAACTTGTTTATATTGTGCTTCATTCATGTACATGTGGTTTTTTCCTGCCCTCTCCCTCCACTCACCACACTCTGCAACCCCATGATTTCCCCCAATTCCCACCCTCAGCTTCCCTGCCCCCTCCACTTCCCTCATTGGATATTCACACACACATCTTCTTGGTTATGCTTCTGTTTTTACAATAATGGTCTTATACAATATTTTTTTCTTATGGCCCTGAGTTAGTTCACTTAGCATAATGCTCTCCAGCCTCTCCCATGTTGTTCCTGTGTGCTACACAGTATTCCATCATGTTGACTATATCACGATTTCTTAATCCAGTTGTTTGTTGATGGACATTTGGGCTATTTCCATGTTCTTACTGTTGTGAATAATGCTGCTATGAACACTGGTGTACAAACCTCCATTTGTGTCTCAGTTCTGTCCTCCTTGGGGTATATTCCTAGCAGTGGAATGGCTGTGTCATATGGAATTTCTATGTTCAGCTTTTTGAGGAAACGCCACACTGCCTTTGAAAGCAGTTGTACCATTTTAAAGTCCCACCAACAGTATATACGAGAGTTCCAATCTCTCAAAATCTTGTCCAATATTTGTTTTTGTTGCTTGAGTGCTTTGCCAATGCAACTGGGGTGAGGTGATGTCTTATTGTGGTTTTGATTTGCATCTCTCTTATTGTCAGTGATTTTGAGCATTTCTTCATGTGTCCATTGGCCATCCAAAGACAATGAATTTTTATGGAGAAGAACAAGACTAGATAAGAATCAGGTACAGAGAATTGACTAAGCAAATATTGAGACATATTATAAGGTGTTGGAAGTAGGAGTGGCATCGACTTCCTAAACAACGTGCCTCTGGAAACTATGAACTTGGAGAAACGACGATAGTTATAGAAATGCTTCAGGCCTTTTGTTCATAGGGTCGCTATGAGTCGTGCTTGACTCAACAGCAATCAACAACAACAATTATAAGGTGTACTTGATACAGGCCATAGTTTTTGCATTACTTGCTATGCGTCACAGAACTAGAAAATGACTAAGGAAGATAGAAGAAGGACCCATGCCTTTAAGAAGAGTGTTACATTTACCACGGACTAACACAAGAACAAATAGGCCTGAATTGGAGAAGGTGAAACCAAGCTGCTTCCTGGAGACAAGGATTTTGAGACTCCATCTCACATTCTTTGGGTACGTGTCCAGGAGGACATTATGCTTGGAAGGGTGGAGGGATAAGCGCAGGAGAGGAAGACCCAGGATGAGATGGATTGACGCAGTGACTGGAGAAATGGTATTAGGTCTGTCAGGGACAATGAGACTGGCACAGGATAGTGTAAGGTTCAGAGCTAATGTACATAGGTTTGCTATGAGTTGCAGGCAACTCAATGACACGTAACAACAACAGAGTAAATATGCTGAGGGTGGGCGAAGGAGAGGGAGACCCTCAACCAGGTGGATTGACACAGTGACTACTACACTGGGTTCACACAAGCCAGAAAGTGTGAGATTGCTTTTCCTTCTCTCATGGAGCAGCTGGAGGATTCGAACCGTGTGCCTTTTGGACTGCAGCATAGCTTCCTACCACTAGGCCAGAGAGTGCAGGGTTTTTTTTCTGCGATTTGAGATGTTACTCAAATGATCAAAGAACCTTCTTAGTCCTGGCCTGGTGTTGCCAGGGAGAGAGAAAGAAGCAGCCAAAGGCAGAAGAATGCAAGTAGAAAGAGGAGCGTGAATGCCAGGTTTCCACACTAGGAAAACACAGTGAGAGTGTATCACACATCTTCAGTCTAACACTGTACAAATCTCCCATGAGGGATCTACCTGCCAGGACCACTGCAAGGCCAAAGACAAACTGGATATTGAATGGGGTGGAAGGGAAGAATCTGCATCTGAGAGTGGCAGGAGGACTTGATGATTGCCCTGAATAAACCCAGAATACAAGCGCACCACAGTCTTAAAAAAAAAAACCAACCCAAAACAACAACAAAAAAAAGCAAAAAAACCCAACACAAGAAAACAAAACATGAAAAACAAAACTACACAGCAAAACTAGAACAACAAAAGTCAGTGCAGCCGCATCAGAACTACTCATAGCCTGCCCTCCATCAGGTTTCCAAAGCCATATATAACACGAAGAGATTGTACATCTTCCCTCACCACCCAACTCCTGGAGGATTCTATCCATCAGAGGGATATGGCCTTTGGATTAGCATCATAACTCCCTGTAAACTAAGCCACCAGAATAACATTTACCACAATCTAGACCAGTGAAAAATCACAATCACTGGACATCATTCAACATGTTGGGACATGTAGCTTTCCAGGCAAATGCCCACAAATGGCAAGAGGAAAGACTCCTGAGCTTTACTCTTCCCTTTTACCCATATTTGCATGGATGCCCCAGCTGTCCACTGAACTCAGCTTCGGGGTAGGGGGCAGGGTGAAGAAGACAGTTATAATAGACATGCAATTGAGCCAAAGGATAAGGTGGCCCAGAATAATCCAGCAAGACAAAAACAGCACCTGATATACAGACACCGTGCCAGGAGATGATGTCTACCAGAGATGGGGTCCAGTTGCGGAAACTGGACATCCTGAGTCTGTCTAAGATAGCTTAGTATTGGAAGGGCGTAGCGTATGTGGTACGGGAGCAACAAGGATCACTTGCCAGCATATCAAGTCCTGCTTGAAGCAGCCAGGAATTAAGGCGGGGGGGTGGGGGGTGGAGGAAGAACAGCTGTCAAGGTGACTTATTATAGTAATCATCTGCCCATTGGGCAGCAGGAAGGGAGGGATCAGTTGAATGTACAGTGAGGCCATGATAATTTGTTCATAAGAAGTAACTTCCACCTTATGTAGAAAGATTTCTCTTACAAAACCACATCATAAGGGTGTGGATGAGTCTGGAAGAAAATGGAGCCGACTTCACAATCTAAAGTGGAGGGCTTCTTCTCCACTCATCAGAGTTTGCTCAACCTTAACTCTCAGAGAATCAGAAGACAACGCATTGACACACTGTTTGGAGAGGCACACTACAGAGTGATATGCAGAGTATAATCGCATTTATATCTGCCATGTGAGAGAGAAAGAATCCAAAAGACACACCAAATTGTTAATGTTGGTTACTGTGTGTGGGGGTGGGGTGGGAGGGGTTGGTTAAGGGAGTTGAATAAAGAAGCCTATAGATACAGACCTATATCTGGATCATTTGACTTGTTCAATTAGCTTGTGGAAAAAAATTTCCATTAAATCTGATAACACACACACACACATACATACACACACACACGAGTTTACCCTTCCCCTCTGCAGGTTCAGCAGAAATTGGGGAGGGTGAGGAAGCTGTTGACATTCAGCAGACACCGGAGGTAAGAGACAAGGGATGTGATCACTTCTGGAGAGAAGGATGTGACATGTTCCTAGAAAAGAGGAGGCGGGGACACCGGAGAAGAAAGGAGGTAAAAGGGAGAGCACCTCAGGAAAGATTAAAGAAAGGGCAAAATAGAGAAGGATGGCCATTCCCTGGAGGTCTGGGAAGTGAATATTTGAAGTTCCCAAGGGCCTGCACAGTGAGACCTTGGGCGTTTGCATCGCAGCAGCAAATTAATAGCTAGGCTGACAGTGCAATGCCTACCTTCACCTTCAGCTTGGTGTGGCTTTGGATCAATTACCCATGCTCTGGATAGATAATTAGTTTAACCTTATTCAGGGTCACGTATACACGTTATACTTTAAGGAAAGGCAAACTGTAGCAGCAGAACAAGGAGCCATGGAGGGAAACAGCTACCTTACCCTCTCCATGAATATCGACAGCCATCCTCATTGTGGACTATGGGATAACAAGATGCACCTACCTGCAAACGGCTGTGGGCAACAGGGTTACAAGGATTATCTACCCATGGATGACGTTCCAGCTGGATAGACAGTAAGGTCCATTTCTCCTACTCCCCCTACTGGTGATAGAGATTCACCTTGAGGGTGGGAAATAGAAGAGAACACCACCCACATGCAGATGCATCCTAAAGCAGGCCAGATTCCAAAGAACCTTCTACATAATCACAAAAAAAGACTTATCTATTTTGGTTCGGTTACAACGTTGCTTTAGTTTCTTTCTTTTCTTTTAATTATTAGAGTTCAGGGAGCACTGGTGGCCTTGTGGCAAGAAGCTGCACCATGCTCTGCTGGAGAAGGAGGGGCAATCTCCTCCTGTACTATTCAGATCCGATTTGACTGTACACATATGGGAAAAAAAGTATATTTTTTTAAATGCAAGAAAATTCTTAGTGTCACATCTCTCCAACTGAAGAGTGTTGAGAATCATCTTCAGTTGGAAGTACTGGCATCACTAGGGTTGGTATTACCAATGGTCAGTAACTCACAGTGCCACTCCTATGGTGGAGGCTGGGTGGAGAACATCCCAGCCTCTTCATGAGCAGAGCACCCAGCTGTGTCCTGACCCTAAGCATGGCAGAGCTCGGTGCTGCATGGTCCTGGCCCTGCTGGTCAAATCCCCATGGCTCCTTAAAGCTTTGTCCTCCTCTCAATGACCAAAGCAGAGAACTTCCTCCCTGCCCAGTGGCAGGTGCTGTGGCCACCTTGATGGGTGAGTAAAGGGAGAAATAATGAACTATCTCACCGGCTGATAGGTGACACTATCCTTATCAACTCTGCTTGACAGCCCCTATCCCTATGACACTGGCCAACCCACCACCACCACTGCCACCTACCTTCGGGTGATTTTGGTGTCACTCCCCTGATAGTGTCAGGGAATTCAGGTCAATTTCCATAGTAAAGCCAGTGGCATGGGAAATGCCTTTAAAGTGAGATATACTGATTCCCAAGGCCAGTGAGAATCTCTGCTTTTATGAGTCATTGCTTTGAGCAAGAGTTCATCATTTCTCTCAGACCTATTAGGACAGAAAGAAAGAAACCAAATAAGAACCACTCTTTACAGTGGTTCTCAGTGTGAAGTCCCCAGGACATTAGCATCACTTAACAACTGGTTATAAATGCAAATTCCCATGTCTCACATTTTGTTTTTGTTGTTCTTGTTAAGTACAGTCACATTTACCACAATCCACAGCAAACCTGTGAACAGCAGGTTTGTATCCTGCCCTGTCCTGTGCCATTCTTATCATGTTCAACATACTTGTTTTCATTGTTACAGTCACTGTGTTAATACATCAGGTTGAGTCTTTTTCTCTCCATGACCTTCCACCTTTCTAAGCATTACATCTTTTTCCAAGAACTGGCCCCTCCTTACAACATGCCCAAAATAGGTGAGACAAAGTTTCACCATCCTTGACTCTAAGGAGCAACCTGATTGCACTTTCTCTAAGAAATAGTTATTATTTTGACAGTCTCTGGTCTCATTCAGTACTCTTCTTCAACATCACAACTCAAAGACACAAATTCTTCTCTCATCCTTAATCACCATGCATCTTTCAGACACACAGCATGTAATTGAAAATACTATGGATGGGATAAAGTGCACCTTAGTCTTTACACTGACATTACTACTCCTTAAATCTTTAGAGAAGTCCTTGACAGCAGATTTTCTCCATGCAATACATCTTTTGATTTCTTGATTGCTGGTACCAAGGGTGTTAATTGTGGATCCATGTAAGATGAAATTGTGACAATTTCAATCATTATTCCATCTATCATGATGTTGTCTATTGGTCCAGCGATGGAGAGTTTTGTCTTTTTTTATGTTAAGGTGTAATTCATATTGAAGGCTGTACTCTTTGATCTTCTGCAGCAGGAATTTCAGTTCTTCCTCACTTTCAGCAATCAAAGTTGTGTCATCTGCATAATGATATTGTTTGATAATTTTCACATTTTATTCAGTCACCGTTCTTGGAAATTGGAACAAATATGGATCTTTTGCAGCCAGAAGGCATGGCTGCTGTCCTCCAAATTTACCCATGGATGGTGAATAAGAACCAGAAAGTTTTAGATTGTTTCCAAATGTGTCTTCATATTGATTCTTTTTTAGAGAGCTCTGGAGCAATGATGTCAGTCTGAAGACTAAGGTGTGCCTGATTCAGGCCATGGCCTTTTCAATTACATGCTATGCATCAGAAAGCTGGACAATGGGTAAGGATGACAGAAGGAAAATTGATGCCTTTGAGCTGTGGTGCTGGAGAAGAGTGTTGAATATATCACATACTATTAAGAGAGTGAACAGGTTCAACCTGGAGAGGGTGAAACCAGGCTGCTTCTTGGAGGTAAGGATTCTGAGGCTCCATCTGACATACTTTGGGCATGTTGCAAGGAGACCAATCCTTGGAGAGGGACATTATGCTTGAGAGGGTGAGGGATAGAGCAGGAGGGAAAGACCCTTGATGAGATGGATTGACTTAGTGACTGGAGTAATAGAGGTAGGTGTGTCGGAGACAGTAAGGGGTCACTATGAATTGCAAGCTATTCAATGTCACATCACAACAAGAACAGGCCACCTAGTGGGTAAAGAGTTGCGCTGTCAACTGAAAGGCTGGTGGTTCAAATCCACCAGCTGTTCTGAGAAAGAAAGTTGGAAAATATCCTCTGGTAGGATTTATAGCCTTCTGAAAATCTACTGAAAGGTCAGCCATGAGTCATTTCCAACTTGATGGCACACAACCACCTTTAAGAATTTCAAGCATGTATTACTTTGAAATAATAATTATTAAGCAAAAAGATGTGAGGAGAAGAGAGGGAGAGAAGGAATAGGGAAGAAGGGTGAAAGAGAGAGGAAGTAGAAAGGAAGGGCCATACAAGGAGGAGTAGAGATGGATGGAGTGTGAGTAGTGCAGAGAGGGCAAGAGGTCTGCAGAAGCCTGGGAGCCAGTAAATCCCCCTGTGAGCCGGGATGCAGCCAGCTGTCTGCAGCAGCCTGTATGGTGGTCAGAGTAATTAAACAGGTGGGGGAAAGACCTCAAGTGGCAATTTTCTGAAGGGGCACCTACAGGAAGGAGAGTGGGCTGCTGGATGCGTGGCAATGAAAGCAATTGCTGTAGAAAATAGCAAAGAATTAAACAAAACAAAAACTCAAACCCAGCAGAGTGAAAGGTGAGTTGAGATGACAAACCAGACTGCCTGCTGATGAGCCAGGCTGCAAAGATTGATACAGCTTTCAGGAGACGCACTTCCCTCCCCATGAAGATTCCGGAAGCCTCACATCACGCCCCAAGAGGGCAAGCACCATGTCCCCTGAGCCATTAAGCTCAGATACCAAAGTAGTTCTAGTGACAAGAGGATGAGGATCTGAAGAGGGGATGAGACAGGACAGATGATCACAAGGGACCAGTGTAGGACAGAAAGGCAGGCCACCTCTGAAGATAAGAAAATCCTGGGCTAGGAGGATTTCTATTGGGAGGAGGAGACCTGACTCCAGTGAGGAGGAGGTTCTTGTTGTTATTATGTGCCATCGAGTCGTTTGCGACTCATAGCGACCCTATGGACAAGAGCTCTAAACGCTGCTCTATCTTGTGCCAAACTAGTCATCTCAAATGCACTTATTCCCACCGCTCCAGTCACAGAATCGATCCATCTCATCGAAGGTCTTACTCTCCTTCTCCACCCCTCCACTCTGCCAAACATGATGTCCCTCTCCAAGGACCAGTCAGTCCATCCCTACAACATGCCCAAAGTATGTCAGATGAAGCTTCAGAATCCTTGTCTCCAAGGAGCATTCTGGCTTCACCTTCTCCAGGACAAACCTGTTTGCTTTCCTAGCAGTCCATGGTATATTCAACGCTCTTCTCCAGCACCACAGCTCAAAGGCTGAAAATTCTTTTTCTATCAACCCTATTCACTGTCCAACTCTCTGATGCATAGCACGTACTTGCAAAAACTACAGCCCGGATCAGGCGCACCTTAGTCTCCAGCCTGACATCATTGCTCTTCAGTACTATTGAGAGGTCCCTCACAGCTGACTTTCCCAATGCAATTAGTCTCTTGATTTCCTGGCTGCTGTTACCAAGAGTGTTGACTGTGGAACCAAGCAAACTAAAACTGTTAGCTATCTCAATCTCTTCACCATCCATACTGATGCTGCCAATTGGCCCAGTGGTGAGAATCTTTGTTTTCTTGATGTTGAGCTTCAGTCCATATTGAAGGCTGCAGTCCTTGACCTTCTGCAACAAGTGCTTCAGGTCCTCCTCAGTTTCAGCAAGCAGGGTTGTGTCATCTGCATAACGCAGGTTGTTGATGACTCTTCCACCAATCCTGATGCCACATTCCTCTTCGTACAGCCCAGAGTCTCGGATGATCTGTTCTGCATACAGATTGAAAAGGTATGGAGACAGAATACATTCCTGACGGACCCCCCTTTTAGATTTTGAACCATGTAGTCTCTCCCTGCTCTGTTCTGACGACTGCCTCTTGGTCCAAGTATAGGTTTCGCATTAGCACAATCAAATATTCTGGGATTCCCATTCTTTTCAGAGTCAGCCATAGCTTGTTGTGATCCACAGTCAAAAGCCTTTGCCTGCAAACATAACGTAGCTCTTGTGGCCTAGTAGGTAAGGAGTTGGACTGGTAGCCCAAAGGCAGGCAGTTCAAATCCATGGGGGAAGGTTTAAATCCAGTTCAAATTCCATGGGAGAAAGATGTGAAATCTCCTCCTGTGCCGTTTGATGCCTCTGAAAACATGCTGGCAAGTCAGCTATGAGCCTGTTCAGACTCCATGGCATATAACACTATCAACTTGTCTTAAGCAACCATTTTGAGATATTTCAGACAAGGGAAGATGCTTAAGAGCACAGGCTCTGAGTTCAAATCCCAGCCCTGGGCGAGCTCTGGTGGCCTAGTGGCAGGAAACTGCACTGCAATCCCAGAAGTGCACGGTTCAAATCCACCAGATGCTCTGCTGAAGGAGGAACAGTCGCCTCCTGTACCAGTCAGATCCAATTTGACGGTACACGCATAAAAAAAAAAAAATCCCAGCCCTGCTATTTGTGCCTTGTGATCTTGCACAAGTTAGTTGACCTCTGCAGGCTTCAGTTGTCCTACCGGTAAAATGAGGACAATCCTATTTTGACCCATTCCACAGGATGTTTAAAAGCTTAAAGATGACAAAATAATAATAATAATAATAATAGTAGTAGTAGTAGTACATATGAAGGGCAGCGCCTGGAAAAAAGATGTTAGCCCTAAACAAATCACGGTTACTTTTAGTGCATTAATTAATGGGTCATTGGATGTCATTTTAGTAGCAGCATGTCTTAGATTCCTTCTCCTTCCACCACTGCCAATCCCTCCCCATCTCTTCTTCCTGCCCCAGTCAATGCTGGATCTAAAACTCCATCTTACCTTGGGGATCTCCAGCTGTTTGCTCATTTTCCACCAGCCCATTGTGGGGACACACACACACACACACACACACACTCCCTTGGGTCACATCCTCCATTGGAGAATGACGTCTCCACCCCTTCACAAAAGCCCACTCCTTTTTCCCAAGTCCACTTGCAACTGAGGTGGGAGCTTTAAAGAGAGAGTCTTAAACCATGTGCATGGGCAGACAGGATGGAGAAAGGATACTAAGCACTGCTTTTGGGTCCTTTTACTAGTTGGGGCAAGGCAGCCAATGAATAGCAAATGCTATTCAGGTTGCTTTTCTTAACAAAGCAGCAGTTGCTGGGTGTAACCCTAGCCTCTTTCCTCTATGGAATGTGTCAATGTCCTATGGTCAAGCATTCCGCTTACTGATTCTCTCCCATTTCACTGGCTTGGTCCCTCTTTGCCCCCATTAACACCGCATAATTGGGCACTTGCGCTTTCCAATCCAGGTCAATACCCATCGATGGCTGGCAGTGCTAATAGTGGTTAATCAGCCAACTCTTCGCAGAATATGACTTTCTAGAGGAGGAAATCTGGGGTGTAAAAGCAAGAAAGACAAGGACAATTTCTTTGAGCCTGGGTTGGATTGGCCAAAATAGAAATATGATGCTGCAGAACGTGTCCAAATGTTCCCAAAATAACCCCAGTGCTAAGGCTGTGTCCACGCCACGGTATTCCTGGAACCGGTTTCGCTGTCCAGCTTCAGGTCGCTATCTGCGCAGATGGTGAGGAATTCTCACTTGATCTGGTGCTGAGCAGCCAATCCTTCAAGATTAGAAAGGCTTCTTGATTGAAGAGACATTTGTTATGGAAAGATCTCTGCACCCACCGGGGAATCACCTCCTTCCCTCCCGCCGCCTCCCCCCGCCCCACCCTCCTGCTCTCCAAGATCTTGCTCGGAAAAGCAGGAGAGAGAGGTCTTTGCAAGGGTCAGCCCAGACCACTTCTGTATTCTTGTTTCTACTCTTCAAGCTGCTCACTCATCTTCATCGCCACTCATCATTATGCCTTTAAAAGATAGGTATACAGATAGTTGAACAGCTATATTTTCATAGAGTCTGATTGCTAAAGCTAGACAAATTGATAAGTTACAGAGTTATAGCCCAGCCCTGAGGGGGGAAAAATCAGACAAACCCCAAATGAGACATTCTATAAAATACTTGGTCAGTACTCCTGAAAGTGATCATGATCATAAAACACAAGGAAAAGTCTGTAAAACTGTCAGTCATGGTGGCCTAGTGGCAAAGAGCTGCATTGAAATCCCAAAGGCTCATGTTTCCAGGCCACCAGCTGCTCCGCAGAAGCATGGACAATCTCCTCTCATGCAACTAAGTGCCTCTGAAAACACGCCAGACGGTCAGCATGGGTGTAAACCCGCCAGACGGTCAGCATGGGTGTGTTCCGACTCTACAGTACACAACAATTGTGGTAGACGTGGGCTCTTGTGGTCCAGTGAGTAAGAAATTGTGCTGTCAAACCAAAAGCATGCAGTTCGAATCTACTAGCTTCTCTGTGGAAGAAAGATGGGCAATTTACTGTCTCTGAAAACCCACTGGAAGTTCAGCTATGAGCTGGTTCCAACTAGACAGCACATAACAACAAATGGTATGGGTTTAGAGAGCTCTGATGGCCTAGTCTGAAAAGAGTTGTACAAGATGGGCAAACTCCTCACTCGTGATTTATAATCTCTGGAAACTTGCTGGGGCATCACCTATGAGTCAATTCCAACTCAACAGAAATTAGTTAGACTGTGGTGTGGCAACCCAGGTAGCACACGAAGGACATCAACAGAAAATCGAATGAAAGATAAACTAAGTTGGACTTTAAATAATACTAGTGGATCACTGTTTGTTCACTCTAAACTCAAACTCATCGCTGTTGAGTTGGAACTCATAGCTGACCCTCTAGAGGGTTTCTGGAGTCTGTAATTGTGTCGAGAGGAGATTGACTGTCAGTCACTTTACTGCAGATCCGCTAGTGAATTTAAACCAGAGAGCCTTGGCCTTTAGTACCACACCACCAAGGCTCCCAGATTTTCCTTATTCACTGCTTGTGAATAAATACTTGTGACAAATACTCTTTAGTAATACAATAAAATACTCTTTAGTAATACAATAAAATTATAATGGGAGAAACCACATGGTAGGTATGTGGTAACTCTCTGATTTTTGCAGTCACCCCCCCATGTTTAAAACCTTTTTAAAATGAGAATTACACTTAAATATTTTTAAAGTTACAGAGAATGACTGGGGTGAAGCATGAGGAAAGGTTCTGAACTAATGGTACTATTTGATGTCTTGATAGAGTTTTCGGGGGACACAAGTATATCTTTTTGTAAAAAATCTATGGAATTGTTCACTTAAAATTCCTACAATCCAATGCATATACATTTAATCAAAGGATCCATATTGGCACAGTGGTTAAAGTCCTATACTGATAACCAAAATGGCTCCAGGTCCCTGGTTCAAACCCAGAAGACACACTGGGGGAGAAAGAAGTGACATATTGCTTCCATAAACTCACTGTGATTTTACAGGACAGAGTTGCATTGTCCCATAGAGCTTCAAAGGTTGTAGTCTTAGTGAGTTCTAACAAATAATCCTTCAGTTAGCAGCCAAACACCTAACTGCTGGGCCACCAGGGCTCCTATCTGCAAAGGTTACAGTCTTATACTCTATTATTATGTTCATTATTCTATGAACAGTTCTACTCTCATATAGGGTATCTATGAGTCAAAATTGACTAGATAGCGATGAGACTTTGACTTGAACAAATTTATTGCACGAAGAATTGTAAACAAATACGGAACTTAATAATATGCATGCTGAAGTATTTTGGAACAAATATATTAATGTCTGCAACATTAAATTGCATAAAAGAGATATAAGATGGCTTGAAGGGATGGATATAAGGATGGATAGTTGGAGACTTAAGGGAGCACTGGTGACATGGTCTGCAGGAAGTTGTGCAGCTAACCTAAAGGTGCTATTTCTCTGGTGGTTAGAATAAACTAGCAACTCTGATGAAGAAGGTAATCTTCTCCCAGGTGATTTACAGGCTCAGAAAACTCACTGGAGGGTCAGCTATGATTTGACTCCAATTCAACTGCAATGAATTTGAGGGTTGGTTATGTTTTGTTGTGTTTTTTTTTTTAGAGTTGGAGAACTATATGATAAGGCAAGCTAAGTAAAATCTTAATGGTAGAAGCTAGGTGGTAGGAATATGGATCTTCACTCTACAACTCTATTTTTCTACTTTGTTAAAATTTTTAAATGATGAAATTTTGGGAAAACAATACAGTGGATAGTCTTTATAATCCTATTGTCCAAGAAGAACCATACTTAAGTTTGTTGTCCACGTAATTTTGTCCATGCAATTTTCTACTATGTGCTGTTGTGGTTGTTGTTATGTGCTGTCGAGTCACCTGTGACTCATAGTAGCCCTATGTACAATAGCTCTGAAGCCTGCCCTGTCCTGAGCCAATCTCACTGACTCCGACACACCTACCCCCAGTGCCCCAGTTACTGTGTCAATCCATCTCATCCGAGGTCTTTCTCTCCTGCACTGACCCTCTACCCTCCCAAGCATTATGTCCAAGGACTGGTCTCTCCTGGCCACGTGCTCAAAGTATGTGAGACGGAGCTTCAAAAGCCTACCCTCAAAAAGAGAAACTTGATTTCACCCTCTCCAAGACAGACCTGTTTGTTTTCTTGGCAGTCCATGGTATGTTTAAGATTCTTCTCCAGCACCACAAGCCAAAGGTATCAATTATTCTTCTATCATCCTTAGTCATTATCCAGGATACAGCTCTATAAATAGAGATGAAGACACTCAATTAAGTGAATTGACATAATGACAGTAGCAATGGGCTCAAATGTGTCAGAGATGATGAAGATGGCACTGGAGAAGACAGGGTTCACATCCATTGGGTATTTTTTCAATTGAGATTTTAATGAAAGTTTCTAGAGAACTTGGATTTCCATTAATTAATTGTTGCACATTTTCCTCCCTGCCCACTCCACACCCCTTTTGCTTTTCTCTTTGAAAAAAAAAATCTTTCATTGTTGTACAAACCCCACCCCCAGTGCGCTTTATTATGCAGCTTTTATTCTGGACTGTTGTCATGCAAATAATACCTAATAATATGCTCCATTTAAGCAGTTCTCTCCCTCATCTCTTTCAATGCACTGTACATTATTTATTCCCTCTTTGCTTAGTTTCCCCTCAATCCCTATGTCAGTCCTATTTTATAACCATGGCATTATGCAGTATTTGACCTTTTGTGGCTGAGATATTTCACTCAGCATAATTTCCTCCGTAATCACCCATTTTGTATAATAATTCATGAGTTCCTTGTTTTTCAGTGTTGCATAATATTCCATTGTGTGAATATACACCACAACTTCTTGATCCATTCATTTGTTGATAGGCATTTGGGTTGTTTCCATCTCTTTGCTATTGTGAACAATGCAACAATAAACATAAGTGTGAATATATCTGGGTAGACATCCATTTTTCTTAAGGTCACTATGAGTTGTTGTTGACTTCATGGCATCTAACAACATATACACGCAGTTCTCTACTGACTTAATTTAACCATAAACCTTTTGGAGCTCAGTTCAACCCTGTAACCCAGGGAGTCAGCATGAGCCAGAATTGACTCCACATGCATGCATGGATTTGGTTTGAGATTAGTGGAACACTTAATTTCAGAAACGGATGCAATAATGGTGTAGCAACTCTGTGAGACTCTGGACTATAATCATGCCTAGCTATGAATCCCACTGACCTTGTTTGGGATACAGCTTGAGAAAGCATGCTTTGTCCACCTCTGCACATAACTCAGGTCTCTACTTCCAATGAGACATGTGATGCCAGATTCCTAGGCATGGATTATTAGCATGCTCTTGTTGGCTACAACCAGTGATGGTACAAATATGGACAGTGGGTTCTAGAGCAGGAGAAAAATAAAGTGATGATGGCTGCTGATGGCCTGGCTTATAGGCCCATGGGAAGCATCATTTGAGGGAATTCTTACAGATAAGTAACGCAAGAGTGCAGAAGAGAAACACGGCATACACAACATCCCTTTATGTAAGTGTTGGTTTTGGATGGAAACTCCTGGGAGCCAGGGTCTTCAGTGTTTCCCAGGGAAAATTCAGCATTTTTAGCAAAGTGGGCACTGAAATTATTTGCAAGTCCCAGAAGATGAGATTCATGAGCACCACTGTATGGGTTAGGAACAAGCAGGATTTTTCCTTAGGTAAATTGTATCTTTGATACATTCATTCTTGTGGATATTGAAGTTGGAAATTTCAAATAATCACAAGTCGATGACTTACATTCTGCATCATTTGAAAAGGAGTAGGTAGCAGGAGTGGCATCCACTTCCTAAACAACATGCCTCCAGAAACTCTATGAACTTTGATAAATGGCGATAGCTATAGAAAACCTTCAGGTCTTTTGTTTCATAGGGTTGCTACGAATCGGGCTCTACTCAACAGCTATCAACAACAACAACAACAAGGTAGTGACAGAGAGATTTATCTTTAAAAACCCAACAAATTGACCTCCAGGGTAGATGCAGAATCTGGACTTTTTTTCTACAGCTGTAAGAGTTATTTGTTGTTGCAGTTAGGTGCTGTCAAGTCATTACAACTTGTAGAGGCACCCTACAAACAACTGTTTTATCCTCACAATCTCTGATATGGTTGAGCCCATTGTTGCAGTCACTGTGTTAATCCATCTTGTTGAGAAACTTCTTGCTTTTCTCTGACCGTCTGCCGATCTCAGTATGCCTTTTTCCTAGGACTGGTCCCTCCTGACAACAGGGCCAAGATGTGTGAGACTATGTTTGCACATCCTTGCCTCTAACAAGCAACCTGGATGTGCTTCTTCCAAGACAGACTTGTTTGTTCTTTCGGCAGTTCATGGGATATTCAGTACTCTTCTCCAACACTGCAACTCAAAAGCATCAATTCTTCTTTGGTCTACCTTATTCACTGTCCAACTTTAAAAAGCTATGCACCTGAACAGTAGTCACATCAGATCTTACAAGATTCCTCAATACATTCTGAGTCCTGGATTTTAAAACTCTGTAAAATTTAGGAGAATTTTGCATGGATTTCATTATATTCTATTTTTTTAAAAAATATAACATTTGCATAGTATTTGTGGATGAGACAGAGAGATATTTAAAGGGGAAAGAAGGAGATCAATTTCTCCTAATTACAAGAAATCATAGACTTTATTTGCTTCCTTCAGTGCTAAATGTCAACAACTTTCTCTTACTTGAATCCACAATTAATACCCTTGGTACCAGTAGTCAGGAAATCAGGAGATGTATTGCACTGGGAAAGTCTGCAGTTAGGGATCTCTCCAAATTATTGAGGAGAAGTGATGTCAGTTTAAGGACTAAGGTGCAAATGATTCAGGACATGGTTTCCCCAATCATTTTCTATGCATCTGAGAGCTGAACAAAGAATAAGGATGAAAGAAGAATTGATGTTAGAGAAGAGAGCTGAACATCCCATGGACGGCCAAGAGAATGAACAGATGTGTCTTAGAGAGGGTGCACCCAGAGTGTATTTTGGAGGCAATGATGAAGCTTTGCCTCACTTACTCGGGCATGTTGCTAGGAAG
>NW_006399833.1:7056201-7057295 GCF_000299155.1 Elephantulus edwardii
TGTATTTTGCTGGTCTTTTATTTGGTGCATAGATATTTATTATTGTTATGTCCTCTTGTTCTATTGACCCTTTCAGCATTATGTAGTGACAGGAAGGGCTATTTCTTGGAGAAAAACATGATGCTTGGAAGGATGGTGGGATGGCAAAGGAGAGGAAGAGTTTCTACCAGGTGGATTGACACTGTGACTACTGTAATGGGCTCTAGTGTGTCAGGAAGTGTGAAGATGGCCCAGGGTAGAACGAGGTTCAGATCTATTGTTCTACGAGTCATACTCAACTCAATGACACCTAACAACAACAAGTGCTAAGAGAAATGAGTCTAGAGAATGGCCTATGATAAGTAATTTCTCCCTTTGATCTCATATTAATCACTCATGAAATTTACACAAGCAGTATCCATTTACCTGTGTGGAAATGAGTTGAAGGGTCATTTACTGAAGCAGTTCTGGTTGAAGTTTA
This sequence comes from Elephantulus edwardii, assembly GCF_000299155.1. Lineage (NCBI taxonomy): Eukaryota > Metazoa > Chordata > Mammalia > Macroscelidea > Macroscelididae > Elephantulus > Elephantulus edwardii. The sequence continues at coordinate 7,056,662 of NW_006399833.1, forward strand.
ACCTCCACAATTTGGCTTGAGCATAGGGGACGTCAAGGGGACTAACCCTGTCGGCAACACCTGTTGAGTCCAGTCCAGCCATGACTGATTTCAAAGACTCTGAGGAGGCTATACTAGTTAGAGCATTTCTTGGGTACTTGAAATTATGAAATTAAATTCTCTGGAGCGATTAATAAGCATCATGTACTGACTCTTTCATGTGCTAAGCATTTCACAAGCATGCCAAGTTATTAGCGTGAAGAATCAGAGGCTTCTAGAGGTTAAATCACTTACTAAAGTTTACCTATAAACAAGAATAACATGTTTATATCTATCTTTAGCTATATCTATACTATATCTACTTAGAAAATAAAGATTCTCACCACCAAGCTAATTGGCAGCACCATGTTAGAAGGAGAAGGGATTCAGAATGTTAACAATTTCAGCTTGCTTAGCTCCAAATCAACACTCTTGGCACTAGCACTCAGGAAACCAAAAGACAAATTGCATTAGAAAAATCTGCTGTCAAGGACCTCTCCAGAGTGCTGAAGAACAAGGATGTCAGTCTAGAGACTAAGGGGCACCTGATCTAGCCCATGTAATTACTTTATATGCATCAGAGAGCTGGACAATGACCAAAGATGACAGAAGAAGA
>NW_006399833.1:7058395-7078662 GCF_000299155.1 Elephantulus edwardii
ATCATTTATCCAAGTTCATAGAGTTTCCAGAGGCAAGATATTTAGGAAGTGGATGCCACTCCTGCTTCCGAGCTTGTTTTAATTGGGGAGCTCCACCAAACCCTGTCCACCATGGGTAACCTTTATCACATTTGGCTCATCAGTGTCACAATGTTTAGCATCACAGCAACCATGAGTTACCTCTGTACAGCAAAAGGACAGACCAGTGCTATACTACTTAGAAGAATGTTTGACCAAAAACAATTAAAACCAGGCCTGAGGGCCACAGATCAAAATCAACCACAGTTGACTTGGTAGCATAACATATGGTACTTACTGAAATTTTTCATTATCAGTCATTTCTTTTTGGTACAGTTATACTGTGTATTTATCTTCTTTAGAGGCTTTCTGGACCAGTCAATATATTGCTCATAGCATCTTTCAATATTGTGAATTGATACCTAAATTTGTTTTTAATTTCTTTCAACTTAAGAAATGTAGAGTTCTTCCCTTTTTATTCAAGCATAGACAAGGAGGCTTGTGTAAACAAAGCAAGGGAACACTACATGGTTTAAAATTAGGAAGAGAGTGTGTCAGGGTTGTATCTCCATACCTATTTAATCTGTCTACTTTGAGAACCTGGACTCTATGAAGAGAAAAATGGCATCAAGATCAGAGAGAGACATCAATAATCTGTGTTATGCAGAAGATGCAAACTTGCTTGCTAAAAGTGAGGAGAACTTAAAGTACTTGTTGCAGAAGATCAAAGAATATAGCCTTCAATATGGATTGTATCTCATTGTCAAGAAGACAAAGATTCTTACCACTGGACTGATAGACAGCGTCATAATAGATGGAGAAAAGATTAAAACTTTCAACTATTTCATCTTACTTGGATCCACAATTAACACCCTTGGTACCAGCTGTCATGAGAGCTCTCTCCAAATCACTCAGGAGTAATGATGTCAATTTGAGATTTAAGGTCTGATTCATGCCATAGTCTTTCCAATCAATCACTTGCTATACATCTGAGAGCTGAAAAATTAATAAGGATGACAGAAGAACTGATGCCTTTGAGCTGTGGTGTTGGAGAAAAGCACCGAACATCCCATGAACGGCCAAAGAACAAACAAATATGCCTTGGGAAAAGTGCAAACAGAATACTCTTTGGAGGCAAAGATGATGAGGTTTCACTTCCCATAGTTCAGGCGTGTTCCTAAGAGGTGCTATTCCTTGGAAAAGGACATGATGCTGGGAAGGGTGAAGGGTCAGCAAAAGAAAGGAAGATCCTCAACCAGGTGTATTTACACGGTGCCTGCTTTAATGGGCTCTAGTGTGTCAGGAGAGAGATCAGCTGGCCCAGTGGACAGAAAGCGATGCTACCAAGCCAAAGGTGGGTGACTTTTAATCTGCTGCCCTCGGGACTTTCATTGTTTTTGTTCAGACGTTCCTCTAGGTCATATAGCCCTGGTGTACAAGTTGCCGTACTGCGTTCACTTTTGGTGGCTGTGAGGCTGAACACCGTGACACTGGTGTGTCAAATGCGTTGATGATTGGCTAGCCAATGCGGACAGAGCGTGGGTGGAGCTCCCCGATTAAAACAAGCTTGGAAGGAGGAGTGGCATCCACTTCCATAATAGCATGCCTCCGGAAACCTTATGAGCCTGGAGAGAGGATGAAAGGCACCCACGTGTCGAGGACTCTCCTTCATAGGGTCGCTATGTGTTGCCTGCAACTCGACGGCACTTAACAACAACAACAACAACAACACTGAGTCAGGAGGTGTGAGGATAGCACAGGATAGAGAAGGGTTCAGTTCTGTTCATAGGGTTGTTCATAGGGTCTTACTTGACTCGATGGCACTTAACAACAACAACTCATACACTTTGGGCATGTGACCAGGATTGCTCAGTCCTTGTAGAAGGACATCATGCTTGGAAGCATGGAGGGACAACACAAGACAGGAAGATCCTCAATGAGATGGATTTACAGTGACTGGAGTTATAGGGGTAGGTTTGTTGGAGACAGTGAGACTGGTTCAGGATAGGGCAGGGTTCAGAGCTATTGTTCATAAGGTTGTTATGAGTCAGAGTAGACCTGACAGCACATAATAATAACAACAAACAACCTACGCCTCTACCTTTCGGTTCTACTTTCACTCTTACCTTCATTCTCCAAGAATTCTGTTCTGATCACCCCACGTACAAGCAAAATTACCTTCTATGAACAATACCACAGTCTCCAGAGTGAACCTGTCTGAGATCCAATCTTCCCTGTGGTATATGCTAATAACTTTGCCAAGTTACATCGTGCCTCTATTCCTCTGTAACATGGGAACTTTTAAAAACTATTATTTAATTTTTAAATTAATTTTAATGAAAATTTACAGAGACTTAGGGTTTCCAGTCATTCATTGTTACACTTTTCTCCCCTCCCCTCCCCCCAATTCACTCTTCTCCTTGAAAAGAAAGAAAAACTCTTTCATTGTTATGCAATCCCTCCCCCCAAGTCCACTCTACTACGCCATTCTGGACTTCTGTAATGAAAATAATACCCAATGATATATCCCTATTAAACAATTCTCTCCCTCATCTGCTTCAATGCAGTGTACGTCATTCATCCCCTCCTTTTCTGTCTTCCCTCAACCCCAATGTCAGTCCCATTTTACAACAGTAAACATGTGCAATATTTGTCCTTTTGTGACCAAGATATTTCACTCTCCATAATGTCCTTCAGGGTCACCCATTTTGTATATTTCATGAGTTCCTTGTTTTTCAATGTAGCATAGTATTCCATTGTGTGAATATACCACAGCTTCTCTAACCATTCGTTTGTTGATGGGCACTTGGGTTGTTTCCAGCTCTTTGCTATTGGGTTGTTTCCAACTCTTTGCTATTGTGAACAAAGCCACAATAAACATGGGTGTGCAGTAACATGGGAACTTCTTAATATCATGTTTATAAAGCACATAAACCTCTGCTGGCAAGAAATTTGCCCCACCAAAGGGCTTGCTATTGTAATCTGGGCTTCTAGACCTGCTCTCACTGGTTTCTTGACTTCTTGCCCTAAGAAACATACCAACTTTTACTGCTTTCATGATTCATCACTACTTTACCTACAGGTATTCCATCAACTCCTGAGGCCTTGTTTTGCCAGTGCTTTCAGTGAAATTTTTCCTTCATTACCATTGGCTCTTGTTCATAAGGTACTTCCTGGAATTTTTTAGTGTCAACTCTTCCATCTTTCTTTTGATACTTTCTGGATGATTCAATATTTTGCCCATAGAAATTCTAAGTATTGGAACTCACATCTTGAATTTCCTTTTCTGTTCTTTCAGCTTGAGAAATTCTGAGTAAGTTTTTTTTTTAATATTCTGACTCCAGTTCTGGGCACACTTTAAAAACCAAACAAACAAACTCAGACACAATAAACCAGTGATGGAATATAAATTGGCATGTTTCAACTAACAAATGCAGCCCTGAATGTGCTCACCAGTTTATGCCAGGGAAGTTGAAGGACAGCTACCTGGCCAACTGACTGGAAGAGATCCATATTTGTCCCCATCCTCAAGAAAGGTGATCCAAAAGAATGTGGAAATTGCCAAACAACATCATTAATATCATATGCATGGAACATCTTACTGGAGATTATAAAAAAATGACTAGAATAGTACATTAACAGGCAACTATCAGAAGTTCAAGCTAGGTTTAAAAGAGGCCATGGCACCAAAGATATCATTGCTGGTATCAGACTGGTCCTGGCTAAAAGCAGAATATACTAGAAGAATGTCTACCTGCGTTTTATTCACTATGAAAAGACATTTGACTGTGTATATGATAAAAAAAATTATGGGAGAAGAGTGGGAGTTGCAGAACACTTAATTGTACTCGTAAGAAATCTATACCTAATCATGAAGTTGCTGTCCAAATAGAGGACGCGAACAACAGTGCATGGTTTCAGATTAGGAAGGGTGTGCATCAGGACTGTATCCTCTCTCCAGACTCATTCAATCTGTATGCTGAGCAAATCATCTGTGAAGCTGAAATCTGCGCAGAGGAATATGATATCAGGATCAGAGGAAGACTCATCAACAACCTTTATGCATTATGGAAATGACACAACCTTGCTTGCTGAAAGTGAGGAGAACTTAAAATGGTTGCTGCAGAAGATCAAGCCCTACAGCCTTTGGTATGGATTACATATCAACATCAAGAAAACAAAGGTCTTCACCACAAGACCAACAGCTGTCATCTTCCTTGGATCAGCAGTCAATATCCTTGGTATGAGCATCCAGGAAATCAGGAAACATATTGCATTGGGTAGGTCAGCTGACAGGGACCTGTCAATAATTGCTGAAGAGCAATGATGTCCGTTTGAAGACTAAGGTGTCCCTGATTCAGGCCATTGTTGTTCCGATTACTTGCTATGCATCAGAGAGCTTGACAGTGAATAAGGATGACAGAAGAATTGATACCTTTGACTTATGGTACTGGAGAAGAGTACTTGAATATCCCATTACCTCCCAAAAGAACAAACGGATATGTCTTGGATAAAGTGCAGCCATAGTGCTCCTTGGAGGCAAAGGTGGCTAAGCTTCATTTCTCAAATTTTTAAACATGTAGTTAGGCTTGGATATTCCTTGGAAAGGGATATCATGCTTGGAAAGATGGAGAGTCGGTGAAGGAGACGAAGACCTCCAGTGAGATGGATTGACATGGTGACTTCAGTAATGGGCTCTAGTATTCCAGATATGATGAGGATGGCACAGGTTAGGTCGGGGTTCAGGTTGGCTGTTCCTATAGGGTCGCTATGAGTTGTAGTTCACTCTACGGCACCTAACAACAACATCTCTATCAAATCTAATGAATGTGTGTCTCCTCTCTCATTTTCTTCCTATATTCCACTGGTTGTATATTGTTGTTGTATGTCATTGAGTCAATTTTCATTCATAGAGAAACAATGTGACAGAAGAAACCATATAGTGTTTCCTGGACTATGCATTATTTGTGGTGCTGCTGACTGAAAGATAAGAGGTTAGAATCCACTAGCCGCACCATGGAAGAAAGACAGGCAGTCTCCTCCTCATGTGAAGATTTACAACCTCAGAAATCCAATGGAACAGCAATAGACTTGACTCAATCACAATGTGTTTTAATCTTTAAATGTCAAAACTTTTTGCCTGAGGTGCTACTGGGTGACTTTTAACTACCAGTCTTTTATGATTTTGTTTGTTTGAGAGATTGGAACTCTTTTTTAAAATTTATTTGTTTTTATTTTATACTGATTTACTTATATAGATGCCTTCATGTTGTGGTGCTGGAGAAGAGTCTTGAACATACCATGGACTGCCAAGAAAACAAAAATAGGTATGTCTCAGAGAGAGTAAAACCAAGTCTCTCCTTGGAGGCTAGGATTTTGAAACTCCGCTTCACTTACTTTGGGCACGTGGCCAAGAGAGATCGGTCCTTCGAGAAGGACATCATAATTGGAAGGGTGGACAGACAGTGCAGGAGAGGGAGACCCTGGACGAGATGGATTGATACATGACTGGGGCGATGGGAGTTGGTGTGTCAGAATTAGTGAGACAGGCTTAGTACAGGGAAAGGTTCAGAGATGCTGTACATAGGGTTGCTATACATCACAGGCAACTCAACCAATAACATTCTGTGACAGGTTTGGAAGCAGGAGTGGCATCCACTTCCTAAACAATGTGCCTCCAGAAACTCTATGAATTTTTATAAATGTCGATACTTGTAGAAGGGCTTCAGGCCTTTTGTTCATAGGATCACTATGAGCCGTGCTTGACTCTCAGGCAATTAACAACAACAATGTGTTTACTTACAAAGTTCCTATATATTGTTTTTCACACTGCATCTTTCCCGTTTCTTTAACCTACCCATCAAATTTTGCCAACCTTTTTTATTTAGCAACTGAGCCATGTACAAGGGCTCTTTATGATTCGAAAAGACCTGTAAATTTTATCTTTAAAAGTTTTTCAATCTGCCCATGTCTCTCCATCTTCATTGCCATCCTCATAGTCCAAGCGACTACCATCTCTCTTCTGAATGATTTTCCAAAGCCTTCCAACTTCCCTTTAAAGCTTCCATTTTTGTCTGCCCCTTGAGACACTGAGTCAGTGAGTCTGAAAGTAGAGACTCGGAGGAGGCTTCAGTATTAAGGTCAAATTCCTTTGTTTGGCAAGATCTGTCATGTCTGCACCTAGTGGGCCTCTCTTATTTTATTTGTTTCTTATAATGGCCTGTGTTTTATTCAAAGATGATAACATGTCATGACTTGAGAACAATTAAAACAATATTCTGAACTTCAAGAGGAAAGAGAAAGAGGGAGAGGGAGAGAGGAAGAGAGGGGGAGAAAGGGAAAGGAGGGGGGGGAAGAGGGAGATGGAGAAGGGGAGAGAGAGGGAGGGAGGGGAGAGAGAGAGAGAGAGAGAAAGAGAGAGAGAGAGAACGAACATGCTCAAGAATTGAAGGAAAGGAAAGAAAGTGAGAACTCTGGTTTAAATCCTAGCCTAGCTTCATCACTATGTCCCAAAATCCTGTTCTTCACCTCTTATCCTATTTCTCTGTTATATGTGTGTATATATATGAAGAGATATAATAGACTCCATAGTCTTGCCATAAATATTTAATGGGACACAAACTGTTTAGTCTTTATGCATTTGCAAGAATTATACTAAAAACTCATAAAAATGAGGACCACATAATCTAACGAATTGCTTTTCAACAAAAGAACTGTTTTCTCAATTTGTAGCCCAGTATGTTTAGCATATCTGGGACTAAATAAATTACACACATGCACACACACACTCTATTGTTTTTATTACTAATATTGTTAAACCTGGGACTAGAATCTATCCAGCACACCTGCAGAGGGCTTAACTCTGGCAAGGTGCAGAAGCATGTCTTTCTGAAAGTGTTTGAGATGGCTGTGCAGATGGAAACTGAAGAAACGCCTGTCACTTGGCCTCAGTCTTTTCAGTCATGAAGGCATCTCCTGAGAATGAGGCGGGAGTTCTGGGGTTGGGGGCTTGAGGAGAGGGCAGGAAGTTTGGAGCAGCTGCTGTAGGGAATGTGATAGGGAGTCAGCAAACAAGGAATGAATGGATTATTGAACAGCCAGCTTAGGGTAGAAAGCATGCATTGGCAATGAACTCAAAGAGCAGGTTTTATCCAACAAGCTTAAAGTGGAAACAACCACCTTTAAGAGGTCACCTAGAAGAGGACTATAAAGGGAAGGGAGTGAAATAGTACAGGGATGGCACAAAAACAAACAGAAGCAATTTCCATGGGCCTGGGCTAAAATAGAAGGAGCATTCATTCTGTTGTTGTTATTATGTGCCATCGAGTTGCCTGTGACTCATAGCTACCCTGTGTACAACAGCTCTGAAGCCTGCCCTGTCCTAAGCCAGTCTCACTGAACGCCAACACACCAACCCCTGGAGTCTTCCTCTCCTGCACTGTTCCTCTGCCCTTCTGAGCATGATATTCTTCTCCAAGGACTGCTCTCTCTTAGCCACGTGCCCAAGGTATATGAGATGGAGCTTCAAAATCCTAGCTTCCAAGGAGCAACTTGGACTCACCCTCTCCAAGATAGACCTATTTGTTTTTTTTTTTTTTGGTGGTCCACGTTCAAGACTCTTCTCCAGCACAACTCAAAGGCATCAATTCTTCTTCTGTCATCCTTTAGTCATTGTTCAACTCTCTGATGCATAGCAAGTAATTGTGAAGACCATGGACTGGATCAGGCACACCTTAGTCTCTAGGCTGACATCATTACTTCTCAGTACTCTGGAAAGGTGTCTGACAGCAGATTTACCTAACTCCAAGTCATCTTTTGATTTCCTGACTGCTGGCGCCAAGAGTGTTGCTTGTGGAGCTGGGAAAGCTGTAACTGTTAACAACCTCAATCTCTTCTCATATTCATTCTCTCCATCAGATATTTATTCTCAGCATGGGGGATACCACAAGGAACTGGACATACAAAATCCCTAAATTCAAGGGAAGGCTTGCACACAAATGGCCATAAGAGTTCAATTCAAATTGCCAAAAGCTGGTAATAATCCAGATGTCCCTCAAAATAAATCAATCAATGGTGATTCATTTTATAAAACACAGTATGTCTAAAACACAATGTGAATGAAGGAATGTTTGAAACCCAGCGTACATGAATGAAACACAATGTACGCATTTTGCTACATGATTATTTTTGCAGACCAACATAAAATAAAATATTTAAAAAGTGATTGGTTAAATAAATTGTGACACATCCCTACAAATAGAAAATAACCCAGCAACAGAGAAATAAATTACTGGTACACAAAACTGAGCAAATTATATGAGGATCTGGACTCTATGAGGAGTGTGGCATCAGAATTGGAGGGAGACTCATCAATAACCTGCATTATGCAGATGACACAACCTTGCTTGCTGAAAGAGAGGAGGACTTGAAGCACTTGTTGCAGAAGATCAAGGAATATAGCCCTCAGGCTAGATTGCATCTCAGTGTCAGGAAAACTAAGATTTTTACCACTAAACCGATAAGCAACATCATGATGGATGGAGAAAAGTTTGAAATAGTCAACAACTTCATCTTACTTGGATCCACCCTTAGAACCCGCTGTCAGGAAATAAGGAGATGCATTGTACTGGGAAAATCTGCAGTTAGTGATCTCTCCAAATCATTGAGGTAAGAATTATGAGGCTTTGCCTCACATACTTTGGGCTATTCCTTGGAGAGGGACTTAATGTTGGGAAGAGTGGAGGGTCAGTGAAGGAGAGGAAAACCCTCGACCAGGTGGCCTAACATGGTGACTCCAATAATGAGCTCTTGTGTGTCAGGAAGTGTGAGGGTGGCACAGGATAGAACAGGGTTCAGATCTTTTATCCATAGAGTTGTTACGAGTCTTACTCAAATTGACGACACCTAACAACAACAATAACAACCCACAAACACATAAATAATCTCAGTATCAGTAGGCAGAGTGAAGGAATGATGTACTGCTTGTTGTCATTTTTAGAAAATTCAAACTAACATGTAACAAATAAGCAGATCTTTGAATTGTGATAAGCAGATCAGTGATGGGGCTTGATGTCCAAAGGACCACAAGGAAACTTCAACTAAAAAGACCGAACTTGTTGCTATTGAGTCAATTCCAACTCGTAATAACCATGTAAGACAGAGTAGAACTGCTCCATAGGGTAAATATTTTCTTTTTAAAAAAAATACTTTAATGACATTTTATAAACATTCACAGACATTTTGGTTTATAATATTAAGTGCTGTTGTTATGTGCCATAAAGTCACCTAAGAGTCATAGTGCTCCTATGTAGAGAAGCTATGAAGCCTGCCCTGTCCTGAGCCAATCTCACTGATTCCAGCACACCTTCCCCCATTTCCCCAATTACTGTGTCAATCCACCTCATCCAGGATCTTCCTCTCCTGCACTGTCCCTCCATCATTTTAAATATGATGTCCTTCTCCAAGGACCAGTCCCTCCTGGCCACATGCCCAAAGTATGTGAGACAGAGGTTCAAAATCTTGGTCTCTAAGGAGAGACTTGGTTTTACCCTCTCCAAAACAGATCTATTTGTTCTCTTGGAAGTCCATGGTACGGACAGTACTCTTCTCCAGCACTACAACTCAAAGACATCAATTCTTCTGTCTTCGTTAGTCATTGTTCAGCTCTCTGATACATAGCAAGTAATTGTGAAGACCATGGCCTGGATCAGGGGCATCTTAGCCTCTAGACAGAATTCTTTGCTTCTTAGTACTCTGGAGAGATCCCTGAGAGCTGACTTCCCCAATGCAAGTCATCTTTTGATTTCCTGACTGCTGGTGCCAAGAGTATTGTTTGTGGATACGAGCAAGCTGTAATTGTTAACAACCTCAATCTCTTCTCCATCTATCACTGTGTTATCAGTTGGCCCAATGGTGAGAAAATTGTCATTGATTAGTGTAAATAATAATGTTGATGTTTAGTTTGTTTGAGGCTTCCTTATTTCCCATTCCTAATACCCCTTTAAAATTATTAATTTCTAAGTATAAACCTTTCCTCAACTTTTTATAATAGCAGTCTTTTCATTGATTTTTTTTTGTGACTGGCTTATGTGACATAGCTTGTTGAATAACATGTCCTACCTATGAAACCAGGCTAGTTTCCAATATCACTGAGGACTGCTACATGCACATGTCAGACTAGATATTGGATGTCGAGATTGTTTTGGTTTTTCCCCAGTGTAAGAGTAAATTTGGTGAGAAGTGCTTCAAGAACTCTGTTTGGTATATGTGAATGGTAAAAAGATTTATATACTTAAGTAGAGATGTTAAAGCATGCAGTTGGATACACAAGTCTGTAGCTTAGCATAGGGATTTCACAGGAAAGGTAACAAATTTGGAGTCATTATTATAAAGATAGTTGTCGTTGTCGTTGTTGTTGTTATTGTTATATGCCATCAAGTTGACTCCAATAAATAGCGAACTTATTTATAACAGCTCTGAACCCTGCTCTATCTTGAACCAATTTAATTGTCTCTGACACACCTACCCCCAATATCCCAATCACTGAGTCAATCCATCTCATCCAGGATCTTCCTCCCTTACACTGTCCCTCCACCCTTCCAAGCATGATGTCCCTGAACAAGGACTAGTCCCTCCTGGCAACATAGAATGTCATATGGAGCTTCAGAATCCTTGCCTCCAAGGAGCAGACTGGTTTTACCCTCTCCAGGATGAACTTGCTAGTTCTCTTAGCAGTGCATGATATATTCAATTCTTTTCTCCAGCACCAGAACTCAAAGGCATCCATCAATTCTTCTATTATCTTTAGTCATTGTCCAGCTCCGTGATGGTAATTATTTTTAAACATATATTTATCATGTTGAGACTCTGACATTCCTGAGGCACAGACAACAACTCATCCATCAATTCATCGTACAGTGATGGTTTGTGTGTTGTTGCTGGAAGCTGTGTTATTATTATTTCACTGTCAGCAGGGTAATGCATCATGGACAGCAAGAGTTACCAGGCTAAGCCGGACCAGTAATATTGAAATATTTCTTTATTGAGTAGTAACATTGAATAGGAAAATTAGTACATGATACTGAAAATCTAAAAAGAAGATGGGAGGAATATACAGACCTTTTATAGGAAAGAAGAGGCCGTGGTACTAGGAATATCATTGCTGATGTCAGATGGATCCGGGTGGAAAGTTAAAAAATACCAGAAAAATGTCTATTTTTGCTTTATTGACTATGCAAAGGCATTTGACTGTGTGGATCTTAACAAGTTGTGGTTGACATTGAGAAGAACAAGAACCCCAGAGTACTTGATTGTGCTCATGCAGAACTTATACCTTGACTAGGAGGCTGCTGTGCAAACAGAGCAGGAGAACACTGCATGGTTTAAAATTGAGAAGGGAGTGCGTCAGGGTTGTATTCTTTCCCCATGCCTATTCAGTCTGTATGCTGAGCAAATTATCTGAGAAGCTGGACTCTATGAAGAGGAGTGTGGCATCAGGATTGGAGGGACACTCATCAATAACCTGCATTAAGCAGATGACACAACCTTACTTGCTGAGAGTGAGGATGTCTTGAAGCACTTGTTGCAGAAAATCAAGGAATGCAGCCTTCTGTATGGATTACATCTCAATATCAAGAAAACAAAGATTCTTACCACTAGACCAATAGATAACATCATGATGCATGGAAAGGAGATTGAAATTGTCAATAGCTTCATCTTGCTTGGATACACAATTAACACCCTTGGTACCAGCAGTCAGGAAATAAGGAGACACATTGCACTGGAAAATTCTGCACTTAGGAACCTTTCCAAGTTATTGAGGAATAATGATGTCAGTTTGAGGATTAAGGTGCATCTGATTCAGGCCACAGTTTTTCCATCACTTGCTGTGCATCTGAGAGGTGGACAATGAATAAGGATGACAGGAAAAGAATTGACATCTTTGAACTGTGGTTTTGGAGAAGAGAGCTGAACATCCCATGGACAGCCAAAAGAACAAATATGTCTTGGAGAGAGTGCAGCCAGAGTGCTTTTTGTAGGCAAGAATGAAGAAGCTTCGTCTCACCTACTTTGGGCATGTTGCTAGGAGGTGCTATTCCTTGGAGAAGGATATGATGCTGGGAAGGGCAGAGGGTCGGCGAAGGAGAGGAAGACCCTTGGCCAGGTGGATGGACATAGTGACTGCCACAAATGGCACAGGGTAGGATAGGGTTCAGATCTGTTGTTCATAGGGTCACTGTGAGTGGTACTCAACTTGATGGCACCTAACAACAACTACATCTGTAGTAAAAATAATTAGTACTGCAGAGGGTCAAGGACTTCAGCCTTCAGTATGGACTGAGGCTCAATGTCAAGAAGACAAAGATTCTCACCACTGGACCAATTGGTAGCATCAGGATGGATGACGAAGAGATTGAGATTGTTCACAGCTTCAGTTTGCTTGGCTCCACAGTCAACACTCTTGGCACCAGCAGCCAGGAAATAAAAAAAGGTATTGCGATGGGAAAGTCTGCTGTTAGGGACCTCTCTAAAGTACTCAAGAGCAACGGTGTCTCTTTGGAGACGAAGGTGCGCCTGATACAGGCCATGGTTTTTGCAATCACTTGTTATGCATCAGAGAGTTGGACAATGACTAGGGAGGACAGAAGGAGAATTGATACCTTTGACCTGTGGTGCTGGAGAAGAGTATTGAATGTACCATGGACTGCCAAGAAAACAAACAGATTCATCCTAGAGAGGGTTAAACCAGGCTACTCCTTGGAGGCAAGGATTCTGAGGCTTCGTCTGACATACTTTGGACATGTTGCAAGGAGAGACAGGTCTTTGGAGGTGGACATCATGCTGGGTAGAGTAGAGGGACAGCGCAGGAGGGGAAGACCCTCTATGAGGTGGATTGATTCAGTGACTGGAGTAATCGGGATGGGTGTGTCAGAGCCAATGGGATTGGCACAGGATAGAGCAGGGTTTAGGGCTATTGTACATAGGGTCGCTATGAGTCGCAAACGACTCGACGGCACATAACAACAACAACAACAATATTCAAACATTTCAGGAGGTTATGCAGATTTTAAAAAAACACATCAAACAACTAAACCCCTGATGGTATGGAAAGTAGTCCAAGTTACAATGAAGGAAATGGAGAAAAACAATGCTTCACAAATTAATAGAACGCCAACAGAGATGTGTCAACAAATGTATGTGATACTGAAAGTGTTTATTCTTTATGTTAGGAAACTTTCAAGAGAGCTACCTGGATAATTGATTGAGAGAGATCCATATTTAGGCCCATTCCAAAGAAAGATGATCCAACAGGATGCAGAAATCACCAGACAAAATCATATGTATCATATGCAGGTAAAATTCTAAACAGTAGTAGCAGTATTTCGACAGGTAACTGCCAGAAATTCCAGCAGGTTTCAGAAAAGGACATGGAACAAGAGATTTTATTGCTTATGTCAGATGACTCATCCTGAGGTAGAGAATACCAGAAAATCGCTTACCTCTTTTTTTATTGACCATGAAAAAGCATTTGATTTTGTGTATAATAACAAATTTTGGGAAGTCTAGAACACTTAATTGGGTGCATGTGGAACTTTTATATAGATCGAGATCAAGCAACAAAAGGGTTTATCTGGTTGAAAATTAGAAAATGTGTTTATCAGGACTGTATCATTTCACCGTATCTAGTCAGTATTTATGTCAAACCGAAAAAAAATCTAAGAATCTGGAAGATATTAAGAAGAAGAGCAGTATCAAGATTGGATGAGAACTCATCAACAGCCTGTGATACAACATTGCTGAAAGTGAAGAAGGTGTGATGCCTTTACTGACAAAAATAGTTATTACAGCCTTCAATTTTGATTACACCTCAACACAAAGGAAAAACAAAATTCTTAGAATGGCATCAACAAGGGGCGTCATGATAACCAGAGAGAAGATTGGAGTTGTCAAGGATTTCCTTTTATGTGGACTTGTGAATATCCAAAGAGGATCAAAGAGTCAAGAAATGAAGTTATATATTGCACTGGGCACAGGACCTCTTCAAAGTGTTAAAAAACAGATGTCATTTTGAGGACTAAGGTGTCTGACTCAAACCATATTTGGGGATTCTTTCAAGTCAAATCTGACTCGTAGCAACCCTATGAACAATAGATTTGAACCTTGTCATATCCTCATGATCTCTGTCACACTCAAGGCCATTGTGGTAGTCACTGTGTCAATTAATCTTATTGAGGGTTTTCCCCTCTTTTGATGACCTTTAATAGCAGGATTGGCCAAATCTTGTCTTTCATCCAAACCACAATTACCTCATATGCATGAAATCTAGACAAGGACGATCAGAAAATAATTATTGTATTTTAATTATAAAGTTGATGAAGAATGGTGAATATACCATGGATTTCCAGAAATAAATACAAATTTGTCTTGGAAGAAGTTTAGCCAGAAGAATTTCTTAGCATCAAGGATGATAAGACTTATTTCTGCACCTTGGACATGTGAGAGGCATCAGTCTCTAGAGATCATCATGCTTTGGTATTATTGTTAGGTACCATTGAGTCTGCTATGACTCGCAGTGACCATCTGAACAATAGATCTTAATCTTGCCCTATCCTGCACCATCTTTGTGACCTCTGTCATAATCAAGCCCACTGAGGTAGTCACTATGTCAATCCATCTTGTTGAGGGCAAAAAATATTGAATACACCATGGACTGCCAGAAGAACAAACAAATCTTGTGGTTAGGTGCTGTGCTGAATGAAGTGTATCCAGATTGCTCCTTAGAGGCAAGGATCATGAAACTTTATCTTTGAGTATATTCTCTGTCTCCATACCTTTTCAATCTGTATGCAGAACAGATTATCCGGGAGGCTGGGCTCTATGAGGAGAAATGTGGGGTCAAGATTGGTGGACAATCTATCAACAATCTGCGTTATGCAGATGACACAACCCTGCTTGCTGAAACTGAAGAGGACCTGAAGCGCCTGCTGCAGAGGGTCAAGGACGGCAGCCTTCAGTATGGATTGAGGCTCAATGTCAAGAAGACAAAGATTCTCACCACTGGACCAATTGGCAGCATCAGGATGGATGGTGAAGAGATTGAAATTGTTCACAGCTTTAGTTTGCTTGGCTCCACAGTCAACACTCTTGGCACCAGTAGCCAGGAAATTAAGACGTATTGCAATGGGAAAATCTGCTGTTAGGGACCTCTCCAAAGTACTGAAGAGCAGTGGTGTCTCTCGAGACTAAGGTGCATCTGATACAGGCCATGATCTTTGCTATTACTTGTTATGCATTAGGATAGAAGGATAAATGATGCCTTTGAACTGTGGTGCTGCAGAAGAGTATTGAGGGTGCCAAGGACTGCTGGGAAAACAAACAGAGTCATCCTGGAGAGGGTTAAACTGGGTGGCTCCTTGGAGACAAGGATTCTGAGGCTCTGTCTAACATACTTTGGACATTTTTTTTGTTTTGTTGTTGTTGTTCTTGTTTGTTTAGTATTTTATTTTGGATTTGCAGGTGAGGGCAATGCTCAGAAGTTTAGTCACTGCTTAAAAGGACCCAGGGTGACTTTAAGAAAGTAACTTCCCATACCTTGACTTGTCCCATCTATGGAAAGAGACAGCAGTAAGGTTTACAGACATGAGAGAGTGAATGTAGGTCGTTTCTTCTTGTGCTTTGAACTCCTTGGGAAAGCACGATACCAAAAATGCAAAATTCAGAGATTCATACTATGCTTACATATTTTTTTCCTAAGATTTGCCTTATTTGTGTATGTTTTTACTCAGTTTTCCTAGAGACAGGTTATATAATTCTTTATAGTTGATACAAATTTTCATTATTAGATTATATTTTAGAATATTTCAGAAGTATGGAATGCATTTATGGTGTTTTTTGTTTGTTTGTTTTCTACTTTTTCCCCTTTTTTATTTATTTTAATAAATATTTGCAGAGGTTTTGGATTTCCGTTCATTCATTGCCGTCACTTTTCTCCCTGCCCACCCCTCCCTACCAGTTCGCTCCCCTCTCCGAAAAGAAAAAGAAAAACAAATTGATTAGTATACCGGGCTGCCCCTTGGAGGCAAGGATTCTGAGGCTGTGTCTAACATACTTTGGACATGTTGTCCAACTGTCCTTCTCCGGGGCTTAATTAATAAATGAGATGACACAAAAAACAAAATGGTGCCTGACACATGTAGTAGAACTAGTAATATTATTACTAATAGCAATAATTATTATATCACATTTAAAAATTCTTACCACCTTTGAGTCAGCTCCAACTCAAAGCAACCCTCCATCCGGTTTCTGAGGCTGTTAATCTTGACAGGAGGTGACAGCCCATCTTTGTCCCTCAAAGTGACTTGTGGGTTCAGACTGCCAGAGTTTAGAGGAGAAGGCCCTCTATGAGGTGGATTGATTCAGTGGCTGGAGTCGTCAGGATGGGAATGTCAGAGACAGTGAGTTTGGCACAGGACCAAGCAGAGTTTAGGGTGTTGTACATAGCGTTGGTATAAGTCGCAAGCGACTCGACGGCACATAACAACAAACAGCATATTGTCTGGAGGAACTACTTCTTAGAGATAGGCTGTGAAAGCTAGAGTATCAGAGACAAAGAAAATGCTTAGTGTTATTGTTGTTGCTATTGTTAGATGCCACTGAGTTGACCAGGACTCATAATAAGTCTATAAATAACAGATCTGAACATTGCCTTGCCCTATGCCATGCTCACATCTATGACATAGTTGAGACAGTTATTGTGTTAATTAATCTCACTGAGGGTCTTCTCCTCTACTGACCTCTTTCTTTCCAAGCACAATGTCCTTCTTCAAAGACTGGTGTCTCCTAACAACAGTCCAAAGTACATAAGATGACGTTTCATTGTCCTTGCCTCTAGAGAGCACTCTGGTTTCACTTTCTTCAAGATATATTTGTTTAGTGGGGGCACAGAGACCAAAGTGGCAGTGCAGAGACCAAAATAATGACACAAAGACCAACACAGAGAGTAGGAATGTGAGTCAGAACTTCTATTAAAATAATTAGTTTGGGAGCCACAGGAGCAGCGAACTGTGGGCACCAGTGGGAGCTACCAGCCAAGCTGTTGTGGGACTCACCCACCAGGAACAAACAGGGCAGCAGAAATTTGACTGAGTTTTCTTAAGCTCCACCAGACCCAGAGCCTCGCCAGGGTGAGAGCTGTTGGGTGAGAGGTGTTAGACTAAAGTCGCTGTGTGAGAGTTGGACAGCTGGAATTTGAGTGAGGATTCTACGTGAGTCAACCCAGACATCTGGAATCTGAGCTAGGTCCCACATGTGCTCACCCCACATCTATGCCTGCCTCATACCAGTACAGCTCCACACCTGGGCCTCCATGTCCAGTCAACTAACTTGCCTTTAATCTGGAGTGCCTTGATCTGACTTAGTTACAACAAGAGTCTGCTCTCACGAGCCCTGAAGTCAGAAATTCAGAGAGAAACACAGGTGGGGTAGCTGCCCCATCCTTTTCCAGAGCAGTGACTTCAGATCAAGAACCTATCATCCCCT
Organism: Elephantulus edwardii; assembly: GCF_000299155.1. Taxonomy (NCBI): domain Eukaryota; kingdom Metazoa; phylum Chordata; class Mammalia; order Macroscelidea; family Macroscelididae; genus Elephantulus; species Elephantulus edwardii. The sequence goes on from NW_006399833.1 coordinate 7,075,952, forward strand.
CAGACATGAAAAACTCTACCACAGCAAAGTCACATAAGTAGCAGGCTACCTCACACCCACAGAAGTGCAAAGCAAGATGTCACCCCCAAAAGGTGAAACCATATCAACAGATTTCCTGAAGCCAGAACGTCTGATGGAACTTTCTGACACAAAATTTAAAAGAACAATGATTTAATATTTTCAATGAGTGAAAAACAAACTTGAAAAATTAAAGGAGTTATAAAGATTTTTTTTTCTTGATGTTAAAATGCAATCCATATCAAAGTCTTTGATCATCTGCAGCAAGTGTTTCAAATTCTCTTCACTTTCAGCAAACAAGGACCAGGGTTGATCTCAGATGAATTTTGGCTGAAATCAGAAAATACTAAAAGGATGTCCATTTATGTTTTATTGACTATGCGAAGACATTTGATTGTGTAGACTAAAACAATTATGGCTAATATTTAGAAGACTAAGCATACCAGAACACTTAGCTATTCTCATGCAAAACCTATGCTCAGTCCAAAAACTATTCCCCAAAGAGAAGAGGTGAACACAGCATGGTTTAAAATCAAGAACGGTATGGATCAGGGCTGTATTCTTGCTCCATATTTATTCAACCTGCATGCTGAGCAGATCATTCAAGAAACTAGATCATATTAAAAGAATGTGGTGTCAGGATTAGAGCAAGACCCATATTATACAGATAACACAATCTTGCTTGATTTTTTTGTTAGATGCCATAAAGTCAAGTATGACTCATAGAGACCATATCCTATCATGTGAAATTCTTATCATCTCTGACATACTTGAGCCCATTGCTCCAATTACTGTGTCAACCCATTTTGTTGAAATTCGTCCTCTTTTTTGGTAGCCCTCTACCTTTCCAAGCATGGTATTCCTTTCTAAGGAATAGCCGCTCTTAACAACATGCCTAAAGTACATGAGATCCTTCACCATCTTTCCCTTTAAGGTACATTCTGGCTGTACATTTTTCCAAGACATTTCTACTTGTTCTTTTGGCAGTCAGTGAGATGCTCAGCACTCTTCCAAAACCACAACTCAAAGCCATCAATAATTCTTCTATCGTCCTTATTCATTTTCCAGTTCTCAGACTCATAGCAAGTGACTGAAAAGACCATGGCCTGAATCAAGTGCACCTTAGTCTTTAAACTGGCATCCTTGCTCCTCAGTACTTTGGAAACGTCCTTGACAACTTTCCCAGTACGATACATCTTTTGATCTCTTTACTGCTGGTACCAAGGGTTTTGATTGTGGATCCAAGGAAAATGAAATTGCTGATAATTCCAATATTTTCTCTATCTATCATGATGTTACTTATCAAGCAAATGGTGAAAACTTCTGTTTTCTTGATGTTGGGATCAAGATTCAGTATCCAGATACAAAATTTCTTTATGTGATCCATATTGAAGACTTTAATATTAGATCTTCTGCAGAAAGCAGTTCAAGTCCTCCTCACTTTCAGCAAGCAAGGTTGTGTCATCTGCATATCACAGGTATGAATCTTTCTCACATTTTTCTTCATAGAGATCAGCATATTGAGTGACTTTTCAGCATACAGATGGAATAGATATGAAGAAAGGATACATTCCTGATGCACACCTTTTTTTAATTTTTAAATTATGCCATGTTCCCTTGCTCCATATGGACAACAGCTTCTTGGCATAGATTTCATATAAGTACAACTAAGTGTTGTGGAATCCCCATTCTTCTCAATGTTAATCCTAGTTTGTTATGATCCACACAGTCAAATGTCTTTGTATTTTCAATAAAACACAGATAGAGTGGTTGTACCATTTTACAATGCCACCAACAATGTATGAGTTCCTATCTAACTACATCCTCTCCAACATTTATTACTTGCTGTCCTGTTAAACTTTGCCACTGTTATTGGAGTGAGATGGCATCTCATTGAGGTTTGATTTGCATCTCTCTTATTGCCATCTCATTGAGGTTTTGATTTGCATCTCTCTTATTGCCAGTGATTTTGAGCATTTCTTCAAGTATCTGTTGGCCATTCAAATATCTTCCTCTGTGAAAATCCTTTCCACGTCTTTTATAAATCACTATCTAACTTGAGACGGACTGGAGATCGTTATACTGAGTGAACTAACTCAGTCCCACAAGGACAAATATTGTATAAAATCATTATTGTAGAATGAGTATGAGGATCCAAGGGAAGGGAGGGAGGAATCAGAGGAATGAGGATTTGGGGTGGGGGGGGGATTAACCATGGGATTGTACAATTTGATGGGTGAGGAGGGTGAGGGAAATTGGAAAAATCTGGTATGAAGAACAATGTATTCAAATTTTGTAAATAAACTAGTATCATTTAAAAAACACACATTCTTCTGGTACTCTCTGCTTTCTGCCAAGATCAATATGACATCAGCAATGATATTTTTAGTGCAGGTGATCAGGGGAACTTTGCAACAAAAAAGATGAAAAGGTAGGTAAGTACAAATTCTGCAGTTACAAAGGGCTGGTCTTGACCAGTGCCACAGAATAGTGGGGCATGGCAATTGTGTCACAAGAAGGGGAACAAAATGAATGAGTCTCATGTCTCCATTCTTTCTCTGGCCAGAACTTTTGTTCTAGTTATAGCATCTGCAAGTCCTATCTAAAACCCAAGAAAGCCAAGACATCCTTCCTTAGTCCTAGGACATTTTTTTAATTATTTTTTTTATTTTTTATTGTTTTTGTGTGTGTGT
>NW_006399833.1:7078861-7109134 GCF_000299155.1 Elephantulus edwardii
CCCCACCCCGAGTACACTTCTCTATGCAACCTTAATTCTGGATTCCTGTGCTAACCATAATACTCAATCATATATCACCTCTAAGTCCTCGGACATTTTTATGGATGACATTTTTACAGGTCAGGTATATAGTGATTCATTAATTCTGACTGAAATGGAATAATTTATGACTATCTTAGATCTCCCTGAGATCCCTAAAGATGTTCCAAGAACACCAGGCAACTAGGTTCAGTATGATTTGAGAAGCTGTAGGAAATCCACTGCCCTAGCCCCACACTCTCCTCAACATAGATATTATTGTTGTTGTTGTTGATTGCCATTGAGTTGAGCACTACTCATAGCAACCCCAAGAACAAAAGGCCTGAAGCCCTTCCACAACCATCGCCATTTATCAAAGTTCACGGAGTTTCCAGAGGAATACTGTTTAGGAATTCAGTGCCACTCTTGCTTCCAACAACATACATGAGCATTTCAAAATCTTTCTCTTTCCAGATACAAATGAAATCCACAATTTGTACACTTATTCCTTGGGTTTCATTTTTCCATTGTTCTATGTGATTTATTGAAAAGTTCAAATAGTGTGGAGTGGGAATTATCTTCAAGCATGATTAAGCCCCATACATCTTAGTTACTCATCTTTTTCTGACTTAAAAGAGAACTGTTTAAAACAATATATGACTAGGTATTATTACCATGACAAGAGTTCCGAATGAAGGCTGCATAATAGAGTGGACTTGGGGGGAGGGACTGTATAACAATGAAACAATTTTTCTTTTACTTTTCAAAGAGAAGAGTGAATTGTGTGGGGATGAGTGGAAAGGGAGAAAAATACAACAATGAATGAATGAAAACCCAAAGTCTCTGTAAACGTTCATTACAATTTAAAAGTAAACCAAAAAATTAGAAAAAAGTCACTGTGGGAGGGAGCTCTGGTGGCCTAGTGGAAAGATGCTGCGCTCCAATCCCAAAGGCACACGGTTTGAATCCACAAGGTGCTCTGCTGAAAGAGGGGCAATCTTCTCCTGTGCCATCCACACCTGATTCAATGGCACAAAAGAAGAAGAAAAAAAAAGCACTGTGGGCCATCAGGGGAAAAGGATCATGAGACAATTATACACAGTCTCCTAGTCACCCATGATTCTGAGAATTGGGGACTTGGGTCCAAAAATCTGGGAGTTAGTGGCCAAGTGCTTACAACCATCTTCTTTGAGCCATAAAGTCATCTGTTGTTGTCTGTCATCAAGTTGGAACTGACTCACAGCTGACCCTCCAGAGAGTTTTTCAGAAGCTATAAATCTCATGAGAAGAGATTGCCCATCTTTCGCCAGTGGAGCAAAGAGTGGATTCAGACTGTGTGCCTTTAGGTTGGCAGTGCAATCCCTTTGCACTAAGCCACCAGAGCTCCTCTGCGTAGTGACAAACACTCTCCTCCTATCCTCCCACAACTTCCTGAGAGCATTCTTCCAAGGAGAGAAAAGAAAACTACAAACCCAACACCTTGTACTTGTATAGCCAATAGGCTTTTCCCAGTCTTTTCTCATATACTATTCCACTTGAGCCTCAAATCCCCCCACAGCTGTGGAGACTGCGGCCCAGGGAGGTTTACAATCTCACCCTGAGAAACTAAGCCCATTGATTAGCGAGACCAGGGCTGGGCTCCATTTCTCCTGTTTACTGGTCCTGTGAGCTCTGGGAGAAACCACGGTGCATTTGCTTTAGCCCTCAGGCCAGAGCGTTTGGAAGGCAGCCAGTTGGTTCTCTGCTGATATAAATCATGTACTGATCTTGAGTTTAGGAACAACTGCAAATGGAAAAGAGAGGCTGGTAACTATAACTGAAAATCCCCATTTCGATCCCACCGGACACATAAAATCAACAACATGGAATTAGGTCTGTAAATGGAAAGAAAGCTTCTGTTTATTTTTGTGTTGTCCACAAGCACTCCTAGACAGCAGAACTGAAAATCAGCTCCCAGTCCCACTTAGTTGAAAGCCTCAAGTCACAAGTCAGAAAAGTGTGGGTCTTTGGCCGCATTATCACTGTGTAGCAAAGAGCTGAACCTGAACCGCAGCAGAATTTGCTTACGCACTAGGGAGAGACAGACTGCTGAGTTGGTAGAAAAGAAAGCAAAACAAAGCAACCACTCTCATTTATTAGAATGTCTAACTTCATTGAGATCTCATTAAGGACCAAGCTAACATTTTGCCAATTTGTGTAGTCACATTAGGCTCTTCAGAGCACAACTAGATTATTAAAACTGGGAGTCAGCCAAGCACTTTGTTTTTGTTTTGTTTTGTTCTCTCTTTCCCTCGTTGATCATACGTACTTTGGTCACTTCAAGCCCAGGAGCTCTGATGGCTTAGTGGTAAGGAACTGTGCAGTCATTGAAAAGGTACACCTGAAGGCAAGATGACTGGGAGCTGCTAAGGACTTCTGGGGGCTGCTTGGGGCAGTGGTTAGGACTGATGCCTCAGGCTGCCTACCAGCTCAGATGTGCCTTCATATCAGTCTTCTCGTGGCCTTGCTTTTTTGAGCTGTAATGCAGAGAGCTTGCTTCCCTCCCTTGGCCTGAGGTCTTGAGATCTACTTACCCAGCCACAGCCTAGAATAGGGGTGCAGGGGCCTGGTTTTAATTGTTTTTGGTCAAACATTCTTCTAGGTCGTATAGCCCTGGTCTATCCACTTGCTGTACAGAGGTAACTTGTGGTTGCTGTGATGCTGAACACTGTGACACTGAACACTGTGACTCTGATGTGTTAAATGCAATAATGGTTATGCATGGTGGACAATATTTGGTGGAGCTCCCTGATTTAAATAGCTTGGAAGCCATTAACACTCGTAATGGCTACTAGGCAGTCAAGTGTCCAAACCTCTGGGAAATGTTCTAATCTGGAAAACAGTCACAACCCTGAACATAATGGCGGTGGGCGGAGGAAAGCAAGTGATAATAGTGAACCAAATAACTTGCTAAATGCCAGTTCATTTTTTTCCCTTGCAGAACTTTCTGTGGCTTCTGTTGCTAAACATTCTTAATGAGTACCTTAGGTCATCATAAAATAGTTGAAATGTTTTATAAACACAGAGATAATTTCCCAAGCTGGCACACTGATGTTTCTCTACGGGCATTGTCCCAACTACTCCCTGCTCTTTTGATTTGGGCAAGAGTGTGAGACAAAATACTTTTTTAAATTTTTTTTTATTTTATTATTTTTTGTGTGCGTGTACCGTCAAGTCAGATCTGACTGCTACAGGAGGAGATTGTTCCTCCTTCCCCGGCAGAGCATCTGGTGGATTCGAACCGTGCGCCTCTGGGATTGTAGTTGCAGCTCCTTGCCACTAGGCCACCAGAGCTCCCTTGAGCCAAAATACTTTAAAAAAAATACATACCCATAACTTTTTTGCTCAGATGAAACCTATACTTGGACCAGGAATCAGTCCTCAGAATAGAGCAAGGAAATACTGCATGGTTCAGAATCAGGAAACTAGTGTGTCAGAGATGCATCCTGTCTCCATAACTTTACAATCTATATGCAGAATAGAACAGATCATTCCAGAAGCTGGGCTTTATGAGGAGAAATGTGGCATCAGGATTGGAGGAAGACTCATCAACAACCTATGTTATGCAGATGACACCACTTTGCTTGCTGAAACTGAGGAGGACCTGAAGTGCTTGCTGCAGGTAAGTACTGCAGCCTTCAATATGGATTGAAGCTCAACATCAAGAAGACAAGATTTTCACCACTGGGCCAACTGTCAGCACCATGACAGATGAAGAAGAGTGAGGTTGTTAACAATTACAGCTTACTAAGCTCCATAATCAACACTCTTGGCACCAACATTCAGGAAGTCAAATGACAAATTGCACTGGGAAAATCTGCAGTCAGAAAACTCTCCAGAGTACTGAAAAGCAAAGATGTCAGTCTAGAGACTAATATGCTCCTGATCCAGGCCATGGTCTTCCCAATTACTTGCTGTGCATCAGAGAGCTGAATAATGACTAATGATGACAGAAGAAGAATTGATGCCTTTGAATTGTGGAGCTGGAGAAGAGTCTTGACCATACCATGGACCTTCCAAGAAAACAAATAGGTCTGTCTTGGAGAGGATGAGTCCAAGTTTTTACTTGGAGGGTAGGATTTTGAAGCTCTATCTCACATACTTTGGGCATATGGCCAGGAGGGACCAGTCCTTGGAGAAAGACATCATGCTCAGAAGGGTGGAGGGGCAGCACAGAGGAAGAAACCCCAAATGAGATGGATTGACACAGTGACTGGAACAATAGGTGTTGGTGTGCTGGAATCAATGAGACTGGTTCAGGACAGGGCAGGCTTCAGAGCTGCTGTACACAGGATTACTATGAGTCATAGGTGATGCGATGGCACATAACAACAACAACCTGTAACTTTTACTCCTTTTATAAAATCAGATGTGGTGGGGATTTTTTTTTTATTTTAAAAAGTGTCTTCAGAAAAAAAATAAATATACCTACAAAGCTATTGTTAGGTGGGGGTCAAGTTGAGGACAACTCATAGTGACTCTATGAAGAACAGACCTAAGTCTTGCCATATCCTGTGCCATCCTCATACATCAGTTACCAAAACAGCCTTGTAGTCCCACCTATGCCAGATAAATTCCAGGCATTGCTGTCCTTGAGAGTGTTCTGGTGGTAGCAAGCTGCAATGCTAATCCTAAGGCTGCAACTCTCAAGCAGTTCAAATCCACCAGCCACTCTGTGAAAGGAAGATGGGAGTCCCCTCCCACTGCTAATGACTGTCTCAGACACCTGATGGAGGGTTGCTAAAGTATAGTTCTGGAAGACAGGGCTGGAAACTACACCACCCCCACCGCCATCCCGCCCCCCACACCCCCATGGCTCAATATCTGTGTCTTCCCTTCCTAGGCCCTTTAGATTGCCCTGCCTCACCAGGGTCACTCTCTCTTACATCCCCTTTCCCTCCTCCTGACCTTGGACTGCTGTCCAGTCTCTGATTCCTATCTACAAGGAAAGCTGGTACTACTGAAGTACTGACTGACGAGCCAGTGAAAACAGGGCCATTATATCATGAGTGAAATCGGGAAATGAGTCCTAAACTTATTTAACTTATTAATAATGCCAATAAAGTATCAGATGAGCTAGATCACAACTGGTTCCTTGGATGAGGTTTGTATATAATCCATTCATTTAAGTGACCCTCTTAAGTTACCTGCTATTACTATGAAATTAGCTGTGTTTAAATGAATTTACTTTAATGCTAAGAGGTGCTTTTGTGTATTTTTTATGAAACACAATCATTCATTCCATTCTAAAAGTTTTGGTCAACCTTCTTCTCACTTTGTTTTTGGTTTTGGTATGTTGGGGATCTTTTTATATAAATGAAAGTTTACAAATCATATTGATTTTTCATTCAATCGTTCCTGGACGTTTTGTTTTACAACATTAATTACAATTGATCTGACAATGTTCTTGAGATAAAGAGAATAAATTAATAAGTGCACACTGCCGGTTTAAAAAGTATTGGTTAAGGATGCCTAGGACAGGCATTTTTCTTTCTAATTTAAGACTTTTGTTGTTTGAAAATTGGTAGGGTGAAGGGAAATGAAGGGTACAGTCAAGCTTTGATGAAATGCAGTCGTAAATGGCATTGACTAATTATAATTAAAGGTATGAAACAAAATGTATAAGAATGGATGAATGAAAACCAATTAAAAAGTTAAAAATAAAATAGCTAATAGTCATTGGTCTGACATTTAAAAAAAAAAAAGCATCCAGAAAAATTACAAAAGGAAAGTAGCATGATTACATTTGAAAGTGTTCCCGAATTGAAGTGGAGAGTAATACTACTTTCTGAAACACTTGGAAAAAAGAGCCTTTTATCCATGTTATCCAATAAAGAACATTTATCCCTGTTCATAATTTCTTCCCCTATGATCTCACTATTGCATTAGAACTCAATACACAGATATCTGTGTACATACTGCAACAGACCGATTCTCAAATTCAAACATCATTTCTGAAAGCAAATAGAATTCCTTCTCTGTGTGTCATTTGGGCCTTAAGGCCGACGCCTTTGAGAGAAGAGTCTTAAGTTATTGTTTAATCAACTTTTATTACCTGGCTCTGCCTGTCTCCAGGGTTAACAGAGCAGGAGACAGTGCAGCCTCACTGTGCCATGGAGAAAGCAGAGAAACAACCGAATCAATAAAGAAGAAGCATTTGGAGGTATCCCGGGTGATGCACCCAGTAGTGGCTACCCACAGAAGAAGATGGCAGAACGACTAAAAACCAGACAAATTACCTTTGGCATGATAACTGGGGTTGCAAGAAAACCTTACAGTTTGGGTTATAGGTCTTCCCTTCCCTGCTAGCCCCTCCTTCCCCACTGGATTCATTAAGTCCATTGTATGATATTCTATGCTCCTTGCAGAAAGAGGGAAGGAGGGAAGAGATAAATGAGGGCTCTTCACTTGCTTTGTCTCAGTCCCTATGGCAACAGGACGCCTCCAGCCTGGGAGGGCAAGCAGTCCAAACAGCTGTGTCTTCAAAGGCCCAGACTTTTCTGATAGTTAGACGTGAGTGCTTCAGTTCAACTCCAGTGTTGGATCTGTGGGGTTCGGTTCCCAAAGGACTGAAGAGTACTGTCTGCAGACCAGAGGACAGAGGCAGTTGAGTGCAGCTGGATGTGCTGGGATGTGGGTGGAAGAAGGAGCGAGAAGGGCAGAAAGGGCCAGCAGCGGGTAGAGTTGTGTTCCTCCCAGGGCCTTCCAGGCTAGGTCGCCAGTCTGCTCACTATTTGTCTGGCCTCACGGGTGGAGAACCATGGAAGGTGAAAGAAGGGCAGGGAACAGCGCGATGAGAAGCGAGATCGAGTGGAACCAGCTGCTACTGCAGCTCTAGACGCCCTCAGTGCCCTGAACGAGGGCAGAAAGGCCGCTGGGGCTGAACTGGCAGCGGCCCTGAGCTAGGGCAGCAGTCTCGGCGTCGGTGGCGGCTCCAGAGCCCCGCTCGTGTTCGGAGCAGGCCGGAGCCGGCTCCTTCTTGGCCTCGACGAGTTTGCGGGAGCGGGTGTAGGCCAGGATGAGGCCTCCCGCTAGGCAGGCGTAAAAGATCATGATGAGCAGGATGTAGAGATAGGCGTCCTCGCCCTTGGCGTTGGACGCCTCGCGCCTTACGAATGGGTCAGGCACGACCCCCATGCTCAGGCTCTGGCCCGGCCCGGCGCCCAGGTCGCTGGCATTACCCCTGTGGTACAGCTCGAGCAGCAGGCGGCTCAGAAGGGCGCGCAGCCACTGGCTCTCGCTGCAGTTCATGGCTGTCGGGGAGTGACAAGGTGGCTCCAGGACGCTGGTAACCTTTCCCTCTGCGCGAGGGAAGCGAGAGGGGAGCTGGGTGCAGACGCGGCGAGCGGCTCCCAGCTCTCTCAGGCAGGCGGTGCAGTGGCTGGGGGCGCCCTCTGGCCCGCGTCTCCTTATCCCCCTCCCTCGGCCCTCCTCCCCTTCCCCACCACGCCCCCTCCGGCCAGGCCGCTTCTTCCCAGGCTCCAAGCGCCAGGGAAAGGGGGACAGCTGGTGGAGGGAGAAGGAAGAGGAGGAGGACAAGGGGGGAGGATCGGGCGAAGGGGTCGGCAGGGGGTCTGAATGAATGCTCCAGGCCCCAGGCAGCAAAGGCTGGCAGGGGCAGCTTTGCTGAGGCCAAGCATGGGCCCTGCTTTGGCCACCTGCCCCAACAGGACTAGCTTTGGTCAAGATGCAACATCTAACACCTCCCCACACCCCAGTTCTCCCCAGATAGGCCCTGTTTAGGGGCACTTGATTCAAACTGGCAAAGTCTTTCCTTAGCTTTCCAGTAAGTTGGCAGCCTGGTCCTCTTGTCCACATGTTATGGCAGTTAAACCTGCAAACATTGCTTGGTCTACCTTTTTAGCTAGCCCTCATTCTCTGGTGGTAAGGAGTCACGCTGCCAACTCAAAGGTACATAGTTTGAATCCACCAGCTGCTCCATGGGAGAAAGATGGGCACTCTCCTTCAGAGTGATTTACAGCTCCTAAAGCCCACTGGAGGATCAACTATGAGTCCATTTCGACTGGGTGGTACACAACAACGACCACCATCAGATCTCCCTTTGACTCAAAAGCTAAAGTTAAATTTGGTGACTGGAATGAATTTGCCCTTGCTAGAAGACCATAGCACAAGTCTTCCATATAAGTTTAGAAAATAAACCAGCCTTCCTGGCTACTCTGGCTATCACATTTTGAGAGTGAGATTCATACCTCTTTAAATGTACATGTGTGAGAGAGAAAGAGAGAGAGATAAATTTAACATGAGATATGGCCTGTTTCTGGTTTTAAAATGTCTTCCCCAGAGTGAAGTTAAGTGGTACTTTTAAAAGGATAAAGGACATTAAAATAGTGTTCGACTACACTCTTAATGTTTCAAAGCCTGAAAAATGCCAGTTCTAGAGAATATGCACATTCCTCCTCCCAACCTATCCCTGGTTATTTAGGCACACACTTAGATCTCCAGTCTTGGCAATAGGTCTAGGCCTTGATAGCTTGTGGGACAAGTATTTTTTTTTAGTTGGGTTTTTTTTTAATTAAATAAAGTTTTTATTTTATACTGGTTTACTTACAAAGTTCATATACATCATTTTTCACGCCAGATCTTTCCCATTTCCTTTACCCAGCCTTCCCAATACTCATCAAATTGTGCAAGCCTATGATTACCTCCCTGGCCCATCTTTACCCCTCTGCTGCTACCCTACCCCTCTTGGATCCTTATAAACTTTTTACTCATTATTATTTTTTTGAGAAAATGTGTACTTTATTTGGGAACTCATTACATTTCTATTTCTACAATAATGGTTTTATACAGTATTTGTCTTGTCCTTTCGCCTGCCTTCTGTCCTTTCTAAGCGTCTCCGATCGAGTTTCATACAGCCTTGGAGGGTCCTCTGCTTTTTACTTGTGTGGGCAGGGGGTTTTAGATCTGCTGAGGTGTCATTTGTTCCCATTCCAAAGAAAGGTGACCCAACAGAGTGTGAAAACTATAGAACAATATCGTTGATTTCACATGCAAGCAATATTCTACTGAAGATTATCCAAAAACAACTGGAACAACACATCAGCAGAGAACTGCCAGAAGTCCAGGCTGGGTTTAGAAGGTGTCGTGGTACTAGAGATATTGTAGCTAATGTTAGATGGATCTTGGCTGAAAGCAGGGAGTACCAGAGGAATGTCTATCTGTGCTTCATTGTGCAAAGGCCTTTGACTGTGTGGACCATAACAAACTGTGGCTGATTCTGAGAAGAATGCGAATCTCAGAACACTTGATCGTGCTAATGTGAAACCTATACTTGAACCAAGAGGCAGTCATCAGAACAGAGCAAGGAAACACTGCATGGTTCAAAATTAGGAAGGGCATACGCCAGGGATGTGTCCTATCTCCATACCTTTTCAACCTTTATGCAGTACAGATCATCCGGGACGCTGGGCTCTATGAAGAGAAATGTGAAATCTGAATTATGCAGATGACACAACCCTGCTTGCTGAAACTGAGGAGGAGCTGAAGCGCTTGCTGCTGAGGGTCAAGGACTGCAGCCTTCAATATGGATTGAGGCTCAATGTCAAGAAGACAAAGATTCTCACCACTGGACCAATTGGCAGCATCAGGATGGATGGTGAAGAGATTGAGATTGTTCACAGCTTTAGTCTGCTTGGCTCCACAATCAACACTCTTGGCACCAGCAGCCAGGAAATGAAAAGACGTATTGAGATGGGAAAGTCTGCTGCTAGGGACCTCTCTAAAGTACTCAAGAGCAATGGTGTATCTCTGGAGACTAAGGTGAGTCTGGCACAGGCCATGGTCTTTGCAATCACTTGTTATGCGTCAGAGAGCTGGACAATGACCAGGGTGGATAGAAGGAGAATTGATGCTTTTGCGCTTTGGTGTTGGAGAAGAGTACTGAGGGTACCATGGACTGCTAAGAAAACAAACAGATTCATCTTGGAGAGGGTCAAACCGGGCTGCTCCTTGGAGGCAAGGATTCTGGGGCTTCATCTGACATACTTTGGTCATGTTGTAAGGAGAGACTGGTCCTTGAAATAAGACATCATGCTTGGGAGGGTGGAGGGACAGCACAGGAGGGGAAGGCCCTCTATGAGGTGGATTGATAAGGTGACTGGGGCAATTGGGATGAGTGTGTCGGAGACAATGAGATTGGCACAGGACAGAGCAGAGTTTAGAGCTGTTGTACATAGAGTCGCTATGAGATGGCACATAACAACAGTATTTGTCCTTATAGAACTAAGTTAGATCACTTAGCATAATGCTCTCCAGTCCCTCCTAAGTTGGTAGTGATTTACAAAATCATTGCTCCTGCATGCTGCCCAGTATCCCATCATGTAAATGTACCATACTTTTTTAACCCATTCAATTGTGGTTGAACATTTGAGCTATTTCCATGTTCTTGTGATGGTGAATACCACTGTACTTAACATAGGTTTACAAGTCTCTATTTGTGCCTCAGTTCTCATTTTCTCGGGCTATATTCCAAGCAGTGGAATGGCTAGATGGTATGGGATTTCTATGTTCAGCTTTTCAGACAAGGATATCCTATCAAAACTTTACAGAATCCTACAGGGCCTCCACAAGAAAAAGACTGATAACACAATTACAAAATGGTCAAAAGACATAGAAAGACTTTTTGCAGAGGAAGATATTTGAATGGCAAACAGACACCAGAAGAAATGCTCCAAATCACTGGCAATAAGAGAGATGCAAATCAAACTCACAATGAGTTATCATCTCACGCCAGTAGCAGTGGCAAAGTTTAACAGGGCAGCAAGTAAGAAATGTTGGAGACGATGTGGCAAGATAGGAACTTTTACACACTGTTGGTGGGATTGTAAAATGGTGCAATCTCACTGGAAAGCCACTGTTTCTTAGGAGGTATTTATTTCAGGGAAGAACAAGGAACTAAGACAAAAAGGGTCAGTTTAGTACAGAGTAAACTGGAAACAGACTGGACTTCATAAAAGGTTGATTTGCAATACTTTACTGCTGTAGAATTTTTTCTGATTCATAGTCACACTCCATCAGGTTTTCAAGATAAATCTTTATGAGGGGAAACTGCCTTATCTTCTCCCCCCACCCCTGTGGAGTAGCTGTTATCATTGTGTGCCATCATGTCAGAACTGAATCATATTTGACCTGCCGGCAGCACAGGCTGTAATTCTCAAGGGAGGAGATTGCCCATCCTTGTCCTGCAGCTAGTGATTCAAAATGACCTTTCCATTAGTGCCGCTGAGTTGAATATAACTCAAAGTGACCGTATGAACAACAAATCTGAACCCTGCGCCATCCTTATCATCCTTGACTTACCACAGACACTGCATCAAACCGTCTGGTTGAGGGTGTTCCTCTCTTTCACTGCCCCTCCACCTTTCCAAGAATAGCCTCTCCCAACAACATTCCCAAATCATGTGAGACAGAGCTTCACCATCCATGCTGCAACAGCCACTCTGGTTGCACTTTTCTCCATGACAAATGTTTGGTTTTTTGGCAGTCCTTGGGATATTCAGTACTCCTCTCCACCTCTACAACTCAAAGGTATCAATTCTTCCATCATCCTTGAATCAGACACATCTTATGTGTCAGGACTGGCTTTATATAGTTGTCACACAAAATTGTTATGAGGTGTTGTCATGGTTCTGACTCATAGTAGCCATACATATGTACAGCAGAATGGAACTCTGGCCAAGCCTGTGCTATCTTCACCAACCCTGTGTATCTTCACCATATCTGCTTTGCTTATGCCCATTGTTTCAGTCACTGTGCCAATCAGTCTCCTGGAGAGTCATCTTTCCTTTCAGTGAACCTCTATCAAGCACGATGTCCTTCTGATATTATGGTCATCGTATGTGAGATGAAATCTCACCATCCCTGCTTCTAAGGCTCAATCATGCACATCTTGAAAATAAAGCTACCTCTTCTAGGCTATTCAAAAGGCCATTCAGGGAGCTCTGGCAGCCTACTGGCAAGGAGCTATGCTGCCAATCCAAAGGCAGGCTGTTCGAATCCACCAGCTGTTCCCAGGAGAAAAGATGAGCAATCTTCTCTGAAAACCTGCTGGAGCGTCAGCTATGAGTTGTTTGACTCCATGGTACATAACAACATTTCTAGGCCAGGGGCCGTTCAGTCTTCAGGTATCATAGTGTCCCAGCCACACTTCAGCTTACTCAGGAGCAGCCATCTGTGTTTCAGGATGAGACTAGCACCTAACTATATCCAATATCTTAAAAAAAAAAAAACCCAAAACACCCCTTTTCAACAGCCTTTACAGAAATCTCAGATATATTTCACAAAACCCTGACTATGGTCTCTCTCTTCATTCTTGCCCAGTGTTCTCACTTCGAAGGGCCTCAGAGGAAGTTACAGTGACTTGACAAGATAAATGCCAGGGAATACAGCCACCACATTTTCAAAGTGGTACCAACCTAGAAACATGGCTGTTGACCTAAAAGATTCTCTTTATCAATGGTTACATATTTCCAGAAATCCTTAGGTTTTAGGGGGATGCAGGGAGGGTAGAGGAACTTCACTGTAACATAAAAATAAACATTTAAACGTGTATTTTACCTTCCAATATCCTTATGATTATGGTTACTCTCAATTTTCAAAGGAAGAAACTGAGGTCCAGAGTGGTTAAAAAGCAGGACTATAATTATAAAATTTGACTTTATTCCTCTCAGTCCTAATATACTACTCTTATCACATGGGTGAAATTCGTAAACTGCTTCCATTTTCCGACTTAACCCTTTCCTGAAACATTCTAGAGTTATAGATTTCTGCCAAAATGTCTCTCTTTAAGTTCACCAGTGTCCTCGCCAAATTGAAATGTCTCCAGTCAGTTTGTGTCTTTGACTTCAAGAATAAATTTTATACCATCAGCCACCCACTCTTTCCTGTAACTGTCATACCCTTTGGGCTCTCACAGCATTGCACACTCGAATTTCTCTTCTTATCTCTATGAACCATCATTCTCTGTCTCTTTGACCGACTTTCTCCTTCTTTCATTAACTGTTGGAATCCCTGAAGAATCAAACTTCAGATTTTCTTTTATAGCATACATTTCTGTGGAAAGTGTCTTAGCCATACTTTAATTTCCACCTCTGTTTCTTGTTTGGTGGTGTCTCTCATACCCATTCTGGTTTTATTGTCACAAGCCTAATAAAGCTGTAATTACCTCTGTGGCACCACGAGAGATGGTATTACTCAGTAACTCATGGTGTAACCTCCCTCCCCGTGGAACTCCTACCTTACTCTCTCTACCATAACAGCATACAGGATGCTCTCGTGCTCTCTCTCTCTCCACTCTTTTCATTGCTGTCTAGTTGTAATCAACTCATATCTGACCCCTCTAGCAGGTTTCTGAGGCTGTAAATCAAATGGGAGGAGATGCCCCATCTTTCTCCCACTGAGATGTTGGTGGATTCTAATTGCTTTTGGATTAGGAGTGCAATTCCTTATGAACTGTGCCCCCAGAGCTCCCCACTAAAACTTTAGTAAAGTTTATTATAAATTTTAATCACAGACTAATATGTGATATGCACACCCATGTTTATTGCTGCTTTGTTCACAATAGCAAAGAGTTGGAAACAACTCAAGTGTCCATCAACAAACGAATGGACAGAGAAGCTATGGTATAGTCACACAATGGAATACTACGCTGCATTGATAAACAAGGAACTCATGAAATATTATTCAAAATGGGTGACCCTGGGGGACGTTATGCTGAATAAAATATCTCAGTCACAAAAGGTCAAATACTGCATAATGCTACTGTTTTAAAACGGGACAGACATCAGAGTTGGGGGGAGACTGAGAAAGAGGGGATAAATTATGGCTACTGCATTGAAACAGATGAGGGAGAGAATTGTTTAAAAGGAATATATGATTAGGTATTATTGTCATGACAGGAGTCCAGAATGAAGGCTCCATAGTGGAGTCAACTTGGGCTGAGGGATTGCATAACAATGAAAGAATTTGTCTTTTACTTTTCAAAGAGAAGAGTGACCTGAGGGGTGGGAATGGGTGGGCAGGGAGAAAAGTGCAACAATGAATGAATGGAAATCCAAAGTCTCTGTAAACGTTCATCAAAATAATAAAAAAGAAAAAAGGAAGGGAGAAAAGTTAGCTGTAAAGTACAATAAAAATTTAAAAAATAAAAATGAATAGAGAAAAAGAACAATATGTGATAAACGTAGTTGTAAATTACTTAAATGTAATATTGCTTAGATTTTATGGATACTAACAAAATCTACTACAGATCACATTATCATTAGGAGCTGACTTTATTTTTTATAAAGTTTCAATCTTTACAATGTCATTGGGATATTTTTAAAAGTTACGGTAGTTATAACATCATTAGGAACTGACTTTTAAATGTTTTTCTCCTTTTCCTTTAATTACCACTTCACTGTTGTTGTTCTTAGGTGTCATGCCATTGAGTCGAATATCACTCATAGTGACCTCATGAACAAAAATTCTGAACCCTGTTTCATTATTTAAAAGCAGTATAAAAATTATGATTGCCATGATATTGTAGCTAAAACACACAAAAAAATTGATAGGATTGGTGACTATGAATCTATCAGAAGCCACAGAAACAACAGTGTATGCCTGTAATGGTGTGCAGACAAAAATCATGTGATTCAAAGCAATATTGTATTTGGGTAATAATGACAACTCTCATCAGAGCACATTATCTCTCGCACTCACGTTGAGTAAGAACTGACTCATAGCAGACCTTCAAACAAATCTTCAGAGGCTATAAATTGCACAGAAGAAGATTTTTCATCTTTCTTGAGTGGCTCCCTGTAGAATGTTTGTGGTTTTTTGTTTTGTTTTTTTTTTTTTTAAAAAAGTAAAATACTATAGTAATTTAGTCGTGGAGGAATGTTGATATATATACGCTGGATTCATGAAAAAATGGCTTTGTTGTTATAACTTACTACAAGTGTAGTCTTATTAAAAGTAGTACACTTCTGCTGAAACATGGTTCAAAAATTTTTTAGATAGTAATTTTGATGTCACTCTCTCTTCACCTGTGTGGTTCATTCCCCTAAACACAGGATGCCACTGTGTTAACTCGGATCACATAAGCATGCCACATGCCTCTGGAAACTATATGAACTTGGAGAAATGATAGCTATAACAATGTCTCAGGTCTTCTGACAACTCTTCCTGCTACAAGCCAATCCACTATGCTATGACTGGGACGATTCTTGAACACATGAATCCTATCAATTCATTTTGATGGTCACAAAATCTGAGTTATTGTTACCCATTGCTTTTTTTTATGCCAATGCCAACGTATTTTTTTTTTATAAAAAGCTACCTTTAATGTAAAAGTTATAATGTTTGTATGGCAAATATTATTTTACAAAGCCGTGCTATTCCCTTTCCTCATTTACCTCACTCCTACTAAGACTGCATTTTACAGACTAGAAGGAGGATTCAGAGGGCCTGGAAGCTAAGTCACAACACTGAAATTTCAACTCATGACTCAACTTCCAAATATAGTACATTTTCCACTTACCCAGAAAAAAAGGTATAAATGTGCACTAAATTTAGGTCAAAGAGGAACCACATTAAAAAGCCTAGAGAGAGAGTAAAAGGAGGGGGTGATTGCAATCATCTATACTAGAATTGTTTTGGTTTCTCGGTAGCCAAAGAGAGCAAGACTTGTCAAGAAAAGAGCCCCGGATGCAGGAAAAGCAACAGATGTCGGGGGGGGGGGGTGTGGAGAAGGAGACACGCCCTTTGTTTTTTGGTTTTTTGAATTTTTTTTTGGTTATTTTTTTATTCTTTTTTAACAAACGGCCCCAGGGTTAGGGGACCAGGGGAAGGGGAAGGAGGGGAAGCAAGGCCCCAGCCCCACAACTCCTCTCCACCCACTCCATTCCCCTTTATATATATTTATAATCTATATACAAGCCCCGGGGGGTGGAGGGTGAGGGGCAAGGGGATCTTCCCCTCAGCGGGGTGGGGGGTAACCCAGGTTCCTTGTCCCCTCAGGACCCAGGCTCTTTTGTCCTTCAAGAGGACCCTTCTCGAGAAGGTGGCTCTGTCCGTTCTGTCCGTTCCCAAGGCTTCGGCATCCAGCGCAGGGCATCCGGTGGGGAGGCCTGCTGGTAGAGGTCAATGCGCTGGGTGCGGAAGACTCCACTGTAGTTGGGAGGTGGGGCCTTTAGGCGGGAATTGAGGCCAGAGAAAGACCTTCCAGCTGAAGGAGTACGTGATGACCCAGGACCACCAAGATTGTTGCTGAGTTTTCGATAATCCTGAAACGGCTTTATTTCCACTGGGTGCAGCTCTGCTCGCCCCAAATTAGGGGGGAAGGGTCTGGCGGGTGAAGGCAGAACCCGAGTAGCAGGAGCAGGTGGGGGCCGGACAGCCAGGCTGGGGGGCTGCAGAGCAGGGCTCACAGGTAATAGGGAGAGTGGGGGAGGGGCAGGAGGTGGCGCAGGCGGCAGAGAACCAAAGTTCATCACGGGCAGCTGTGAGTCCACCATGGGCAGAAGCATCTGCTGAGCAGGAGCCCCTGATGGGAGAAAGCCATTTTGACCACCAGGCTGCAGAAGAAAATAAAAATCCGAGGGAGATGGCAGATCCTGGCGTACCTGAAGCAAAGGTGGGTCCGGCAAAGGACTAGGGCAGAAAGCTGGAGAATAGAGAAAGGAAGGTGGAGGGTAGAGAACTCCAGCTGGCAACTTCCCCAGTTCTGTTGCTTGCAGTGCTGAGAAATCCAGAAACTGGCCTTTGAGAGCTACCCCAGGAGCCACACCCTTTGGATGAAGCTTCTGTAAAATTCTTGTATCTTTTCCCGTAGAAGAGTGAACAGACTGCTCCAGCCACACGGTGTTAAAGTCACATCATCCTCTCTTACACTTTGTTTGAGCTTCCATGCTGAGCTATCAAATTGTCCATTTAGTCATGGAGTTCCCTTTGGGACACAGAGTTTCTGTCTTACTCCACCACAAAGGACAGTTCAAATGTCATCTGACCAGGCGTGGCTATGTTAAGAATCAAATGTTTTCAAACAGGTTGGAGACAAAGACTATATACATTATATTCCCTCCAACGTCTGAGCGGCAGCAAGTACGCTGCCATGCACATAGCTGATTTTCAATATGCACTTGATGATCTGACTGAACTTTTACCTGTGTGATAATAGATGGAATCATATGAGAAACTCCCACAAATAACTTAAACCAGTTGGCATTAAGTTGATTAAAACGCATAGCTAGTCTGTGGGTGCCAGAGTAGAATTGTGTCCCCATAGAGATTTCAATGGCTAGGAAAGGGAATCACATTGCTTTGTAAAGTAGCATTTGCTGTACAAACATTATAAGTTTTACACCCCCCCCCACATACACACACACACACAACTAGATTGCCAGCTCTTTCTTATGACCCATTGCTTCTTTCATGGAATCCTAATTCCTTTGGTGGACCTTATATCAAATAGACACCATTTCATCACCTTTGCATTTGAAAACCAGCATGTTGGTAGAGTTTTTCTCCAATAAGCCATGTCTAATCACTTGTTATGCATCAGAGAGTTGGACAATGACTAAGGAGGATAGAAGGAGAATTGATGCCTTTGAGCTGTGGTGCTGGGGAAGAGTACTGAATGTTCCCTGGACTGCCAAGAAAACAGATTCATCCTAGAGAGGGTTAGACCAGGCTGCTCCTTGGAGGCAAGGACTCTGAGGCTCCGTCTGACATTCTATGGACATGTTGTAAGGAGGGAGAAGTCCTTGGAGAGGGACATCATGCTTGGCAGGGTGGAGGGACAGCGCAAGAGGGGAAGATCCTCTTTGAGGTGGATTGATTCAGTAACTGGAGTAATCGAGGTGGGGGTGTCAGAGACAGTGCGATTGGCACAGGATAGAGCAGGGAGGGTTTAGGGCTGTTGTACATAGGGTCGCTATGAGTCGCACATCCTTCCCACCTCCCTCCCAAGCCTTCAGCTTCCCACAGAGTTCACTGAAACCTTATTCCCCCCTCCCCCCAGGTTTGCATTTGAAACATTTATTTCAGGAAATACATTTCCAACACTTTGTTATTTCTACAGGAGGCACATAGCAAAAGGCCATTGTGGGACAGATCATGATGAAACGAACATTCTTTCAAAGTCTGGTTACAAAGGAGGAACTCTGAGACATGCCCTCACTGGGGAAGGGGTGACAGAACACCCAACACCCTGTACTTGAGCCGGTTCATATCGCTCACTCTGGGCCTTGGGCGTGGGTGGGTCCTTCAGAATCATGGAGCTTTCGGCAAAACACAGCAAGGTAGCTCCCTAGAGAGTGTGATGAGGGTCCCACTGCTCTAGGTGGAAGGGAGTCTGAAATTGAATGTAGGTGATGTCTGTGCACAGGATGCACATGTGCACTTACACATACACACCCGCACCCCGAGGCCCACCTCCACCCTGTTCTTTACTATGTGGGAAGCCTGCACCTCCATGTGTCCAATCTCAGAGCTCAGGCCAACCCCTCACCCACTCAGGTCCCAGAGCAGATTGAAATCTGGCCTGCTGTGCACGGCACCGGGGTGGCTGTGGTCCCACATGCCTGCACCCCCAGCCTCTCCCGCCTCATCCTCACTTGCTCTGCGGTGTCAGTTCTAACTCACGGCTGACCCTCCACAGGGCTTTCGAGGCTCCAAACGGCAAGGGAGATTGCCCATCATTCTCCCTGGGAGCAGCTGGTGGATTCAAACCTTCAGAGAAGCATAGCCTTTGTGGTATCAGCACAACTCCCTGCGGGCTAAGCCACCAGAGTGTCCTTATTTGGTAGCCTTTTCTGTGCTCTCGGGTTCTTTGCAATCCACCGTCACAGCTCTACTCTTACTTAGATTGTAGTGTCTAATCCAGAAAACTTGGAAAACACAGAAAAATACTAATAAAAAGAAAAAGAACTCAAGATTTTCACACATGTGCCTATGAACATGCGTTCAAATTTTGTGGCCTGTTTTTTCCACTTAACCTTGTCAGTGATCACCTTTTTTAAAAAAATAAGGGAAAAAAGCTACAATAGTCTTCCTTCCTTCCTTCCTCCTTCCTTTTTCCCTTCCTTCCTTCCTTCCTTTTGAGATTTTAATGAAAGTTTCTAGAGAACTTGAATTTTCATTCATTCATTGTTGCACATTTTTCTCCCAGCCCACCCTCCCACCAGTTCACTTTTCTCTTTGAAAAAAAACAAAAAATTCTTTCATTGTTGTACAGTTTCCTTTCCACCCCCATCCACTTTATTATGCAGCTCTTATTCTGGACAGTTGTCATGCAAATAATACCTAATCATATATTCCTTTTAAGCATTCCGATTCCTCATCTTTTTCAATGCAGTGTACATTATTTATCCCCTCCTAGTCTCCTCCCAACCCTGAGGTCAGTCCTGTTTTACAACCGTGGCATTATGCAGTATTTTCCTTTTGTGACTCATATATTTCACTCAGCATAATGTCCTCCAGGGTCACCCATTTTGTAGAATAGTTCATGAATTCCTTGTTTTTCAGTTCTGCGTAATATTTCATTGTATGAAGTTGCCACCTTTCTACAGTATCACTTTATTGTGTGCACAGTCTTCTGGAGTAGGAATGTACCACAGTTTACCTAATCTAGCTCTTATTGTTAGGATCTCAGTTATTTCTAAGCTTTAACACATACAAGGTTAATTATACATTCATTGAGAGAAAGAAAATTACTAACTTAGAGAAGACCAGCGTGGGAAGTGGGAGATATTAGAAAGTGGTAGAGGTGGAGTCATACAATTTTAAAAAGTGTGTGTGTGTGTGTGTGTGTGTGTGTGTGTGTTAGAGTATTTTGTCCCCACACACACACAAGGGGATGCTGGGCATCCTTTTAAATCCTAGTCCCACACCAGGCCTGAATGGCTGAGATGCCAACCCTTCTCCATACTTAGCTTAATAGCAAATAAGTTCAGACAAGGATTGAGTTCCATTCCTCCTCACGTCTACATCTACCACATATCTGTCAAATAACTGTCTGTTTATCTATCATCTGTTGTTGTGTACCATTGAATTGGGACCAACCCATCACTGACGCTCCAGCTGGTTTTCAGAGGCAATTAATCACACTGCAGGAGATTGCCCATCTTTATCCCATGAAGCAGCTGATGGATTTAAACCACATGCCTTTGGGTTGCCAGCACAACTTCTTACCACTAGGCCACCAGAGCTCCTTATTTATTTCTTGTGTGATAATGGAATTACCACTTGGTGTTGACAAAGGGAGGTGATTTATAATCACATATTTAGACTTTTGAAAGCCTTAGAAAAGGCTCTGTGCCATGCCAATATTGTTTAAAAAGCACAATAGAGGCGCCGTCAGCTAGGAAATGTTTCTTCCACTCCTTGAGACTGTGGATGCTTCCTGACAATATTACAGCTCCATGGAAGTTGGTTGTATTGATTGAATTGATTTGGTTAGATGCCAAACGACGGGCATAGATGGTAAACACTATTGGTGTGCACAAGGCTGACAAAGCTAAAGCAAGCTCTGAAAAGGAGGAGGAAAGAAGCCTTCCTGAAGTATCACTGAGAAAAGAAAACTTGTTCATTCATTTATTTCTTTGACAAATATTTATTGCATGTCTACTTGAAGCAAGGCACTGTGCTGAGTCTTACAGAACCATCAGTGAGCTAGAGACAGTCTGTGCCTTTGTCAACTCTCACAGCCGCACCTTTTTAAACTGGAAGGAAAGCAAGGAGGGCCACAACGTTCTGCAGAATGAGTAAGATCAGCCAGCATTTTGGATTTGGAGAAGTATTGACTCTGGAGCACTACTGAGCACTACTCTCGCACCCTGTTTGGAAAAGAAAGGCATCGATTCAGGCCATGGTCTTTTTCAATTACTTGCTATACATCTGAGAGCTGGACAATGACTAAGGATGGCAGAAGAAGAGGCATTTGAGTTGGAGAAGAGTATTGAATATCCCATGGACTGTCAAAAGAACAGACAAGTATGTCTTGGAAGGGGTGCAGCCAGAATGCTCCTTGGAGACAAGGGTAGCAAAGCTTTGTCTTTCATACTTTCAGCACGGTGCTAGGAGAGGGACATCATGCTTGGAAAGGTGAGGGGACAGCGAAAGAGACGAAGACTCTCAATCAGGTGGATTGACACAGTGATTACAGCAATAGGCTCAGGATAGAACAGGGTTCAGATCTGTTGTTCATAGCATCCTTATGAGTCCTATTCAACTCAATGACCTCTAACAGTAACAATACCAACAACAACAACAAGAGGCAGTCTGAGTGCACTGTCTTCTCCTCCACTGCAGTCAGTTGTACCTACTAGTCACAGTGCCATCTTAAATGTGTGGCCTGGCACTCACCACCACAATAGGGCTGTTCTTGAAAATCAATGAGAGACATTCCGGGTCCAGTTGGGCCTTTTCCGTTGATCCACTGGGACATGATGTTGTTGTTGTGAACCATCAAGCCAGAACAGCACATAGGTTTTCAGAGGCAGTTAATCACACAGGAGGAAATTGTCCATCCTTCTCCCGTGGAGCAGCTTATGAGGTTAAAACTGCGTGCCTTCGGGATTTCAGCATAGACATGTGTAATATTAAAAGGGAGAGGGTTTGATAAAGATAATGGCATGCATCGATTGAAATGGACTTCAGAAACTTCGAGTGCTCCTCTAGAGACTTTTCAGGGGAAGGATTGCATACTGGGGAGTCAAATAAAGTCCTTGATCTCATTTTATCAAGCACCTTGCATGTGACAAGCACTTTATGTACATTCTCCTCATTAACTTCACAGCTTCCCTCAGAGGTTGGCAACGATTATACCAACACTTTGCTGCAAATGATGGTGGTAATACATTGAAAAAAACGTGTTTCTGAGCACGAAAGGGTGTGCCAATGTGTTAAACAACATTTGAGTGGAAACCAAAGATTCGAAGAAGAAACTGATCTGTACAAACCAGAGGCTTATCTACCTTGAGGCCAGAAGAACTAGACAGTGCTGGCCATCTTGATCAAGGTCACAAGAGATGGTAGAAATGATGTGAGATTAAACCTCAAATTCCTATTAACAAAACCCAACCAACCACACAAACTAAAAAAAAAAAAAAACAAACAAAAAAACACACCACCAAACAACAAACCCAAAATCAATGAAAGTAAACAAAACCTAGATTTCAGCATAACTTTTCAGTCTTTGAAAAGAGCAATGATGTCAGTCTAGAAAGTAAGGTGTGACTGATTCAGGCCATGGTCTTTGCAATTACTTGTTATGCATCCAAAAGCTGGGCAATCCCTAAGGATGACGAAACAAGAATCTATGTCTTTGAGTTGTGGTGCTGGAGAAGAGTATTGAACATACCATGGACTGCCAAAGTAACAAACAGGTTTGTCCTAT
Source organism: Elephantulus edwardii (assembly GCF_000299155.1). Classification (NCBI taxonomy): domain Eukaryota; kingdom Metazoa; phylum Chordata; class Mammalia; order Macroscelidea; family Macroscelididae; genus Elephantulus; species Elephantulus edwardii. Next base: position 7,101,315 of record NW_006399833.1, read on the forward strand.
AAAGAGTGAAACCAGGTTGCTGCTTGGAGGCAAGGATCTTTTTTTTTTTAATCTTGGAGTTGTTTAATTTAAAGATTACTTCAGTAGATAGCTTTAATTTATGGCTTAAAGTTATCTCAGGCCAGTAAATTCCCAGTCTCAGGAAATTTAGGAAGTCAAAGTCTTTCTCCCTGCCCGCCCCAAAATTGGAAATTCTGTTTACCTTTTCTTCATTTTGTATTTTATGAAATACATTTTTAAGAGAATACATTTTTAGTAGAAAGCTGGCTCCTTTTGGTTAATTCCTCTTGTTTATCTTTTTTCGTATTTTAATGCAACATTTTTATAGCATATTCTTGCCATTTAATTTTTTCCTATTCATTCATTGTTGCACATTTTCCTCCCCCCAGTTTACTTTTTTCTTTGAAAAGAAAAAAAATTCTTTCATTGTTATACAATCTCCCCCAAACCGCCAAGTCCATAGTTCACTTTACTATGCATTTCTTATTCTGGAATCTTGTCATGGAAATAACACCTAATCATATATTCCTTTTAAACAGCTCTCTCCCTCATCTGTTTCAATGCAGTGTACCTTATTTATCCCCTCTTTTCTTAAGTTTCCCCCAACTCTGATGTCAGTCCCGTTTTACAACAGTGGCACTATGCAATATTTGTCCTTTTGTGACTGAGATGTTTCACTCTGCATAATGTCCTCCATGATCACCCATTTTGTATAATAGTTCATGAGTTCCTTGTTTTTCAATGCAGCATAGTGTGAATATTATCAGAGCTTCTCTATGCATTCATTTGTTGATGGGCACTTAGGTTGTTTCCAACTCCTTGTTATTGTGAACAAAGCTGTGATAAACATGGGTGTACATATATCTGCTTGGGTGGCAATTATGGTCTCTTTGGGGTCTATTCCCAGTAGTGGAATTGCTGGGTCAAATGGTATTTCTATCTGTAACTTTTTTAGAAAGTGCCATATGGAGGCAAGGATTTTGAAGCTCCAACTTACATACTTTGGGCATGTAGCCAGGAGGGAACAGTCCTTGGAGAAAGACAGCATACTTAGAAGAGTAGAGTGTTGGCACAGGAGAGGAAGATTCTGGGTGAGATGGATTGACACAGTGACTGTGGCAATCGGGTCAGGTGTGTCAAAGACAGTGTGAATTGTTGGCTCAGGATAGGTCCAGGTTCACAGCAGTTATTCATAGGGTTACTGTGTGGATAGTCCACTCCATGGCATATAACAAGTCCTGAGATCACGTTGCAACATAATTACAGATTGGCTCATAAAATGATGAATATAAGCTTTGAAGTATTTTGAACATCACCTCTATAAAACCAAACAGTCAATTATTACATTTCAGCTTAAAGATGAGAATATACGGGGTTGGGGAAACTAGATTCATGGGAACAGAAGAATTACCAAAACAGAAATATTGAAGAAGCCTACACAATGTGAAGAACATAACCAATCTGTGTAGAAATTCTTGAATGAGAACCTAAAATCAGCTATGTAAGCATTCCCTGAAAACACGATAAAATATTGTTTCTTAAAAAAAAAAAACAAAACAAAAACAAAAGAGGAAACAAACGAAAACCACAAACCACTACACTATTTCTTAAGGATTAAACAATCAGGATGAAGAAACAGACACACTCGGACTAGATACTGACTGTAACCAGCCAGTGTAGCTTTTCAAATCCACAGTGTCATGCGGCAAAGAAGCAGGGGAGGGGCACTGACTAAATAGCCTTCTGTTTCCTAGTGGATCAAAACCAGATCTCTTCTCCTTGGACTTCGGTTGTCCTTAGCTCACTCTGAATCTCTCCTCCTACCTATGCCTGTCGTCCCTGTTCCCTATGCTCATCACAGGTTCATGAACTACCTCCTGCCTGCCGATGCCCCCAAAGCAATAATAGCCTTTGCAACTTCTCTTTTCTCCTCACAATTTCCAAAGAATGATGCCCCCTTGCTCAGTAAGACAACTAGAAGATATACAGTGGTTTAACACACTGTTGATATTGTTGTCATGTATTGTCCAGTTAGAACTGACCCATAGCTGACCCTCCGGTGGCTTTTCAGAGGCAAGTGCTCACACGTGAGGAGATTGCCCATCCTCCTCTTGCAGAGTGGCTAGTGGGATTTGAACTGTGAGCCTTCAGGATTGCAGTGCAACTTCTTGCCACTAGTCCACCCAAGCTCCTAGAAATCTCAATTCAAAGTGTAGGTTCTAAAAGAAGTCCTCTGTTAACTCGTTCTGGAGAAAGGTCCTTACTCCTTTCAACAAGTCAGACTCGCATTCCTTGGAGAATCTTGTATATGTTAACCTTCCTCTGTGTTAAGAAGCTTTCCAGCAGAGCAACCTAAGTCCAAAGGACATGTGACTCCCAGGCATTCTTGTTTGTTTTTTTTGTTTTTATTTTACGTTGGTTTCCTTACAAAGTTTGTACCCATGGTGTTTCACACTATCCTTCATTCACATTTTGTTTCATACAGTCATTCCCATTTATTATGTTTTATAAAATTAACCATCATTGAACTGTGCCCATGATTACCTTGTCTTTCCAGATCCTGGCTGGATCTTTCCCATTTCCTTTACCGACTCCTCCCTCCAACTACCAATTTGAGTGATTCTACGATTTCCTCCCAGAACATTCTCACCCCTCTGCTCCTATCTCGCCCCCCACTTGGACTCTCATACACATTTTAGTGGTTATCTTTCCATTTCTACAATAATGGTCTTATGCAGCAGTCCTTATGAGACTGAATTAGTTCACTCTGTGTAATGCTCTCCAGTCCCTCTCAAGTTATGTAGTTGTTGTTGTTGTTATGTGTCATCGAGTCATCTGTGACTCGTAGAGATCCTATGTACATTAGCTCTGAAACTTGCCTAATCCTGAGCCAATCTCATCATCTCTGACAGACCTAATAACATTTCTCCAGTCACTGAATTAATCCATATCATAAAGGGTCTTCCTCTCCTACACTGTCCCTCCACCTTTCCAAGCATAATGTCCTTCTCCAAGGCTGGTCCCTCCTGGCCCCATGACCAAAGTATGTGAGATAGAGCCTCAAAATCCTTCCTCTATGGAGCAGCCTGGTTTGACCCTCTTCACTCTTCTCCAGCACCAAGACCCAAAGGCATCGATCCATCTTTTATTATCCTTATTGTCCAGCTCTCTGATGCATAGCAAGTATTTGCAAAGACCACGACCTGGATCAGGCTCATCTTAGTCTCCAGACTTACATTGTTGCTCTTCAGTAGTCTAGAGAATTTCCTGACAGCATACTTTCCCAATGAAATTTGTCTTTTTTCCCCCCTGACTGCTGATGCCAAGAGTGTTAATTGTGGAACAAAGCAAGCTGAAATTCTTAACAATCTCAATCTCTTCTCCATTAATCATAAAACTGCTAATTGGCCCAGTGGTGAGAATCTTTGTTTTCTTGATTTTGAGCTTCAATCCATATTGAAGATAAAGTTACGTAGTAATTTTTAAAACTGTTGCTTCTACCAGTCATTCTTTAGGGAGCTCTGGTGGCCTCAAAAAGCTGTGCTGAAATCTCAAAGGCATGTAGTTCAAGGCCACCATGAGAGAAGGATAGGCAATCTCCTTTCGAGTGATTCGTTGCCTCTGAAAACCTGCTGGAGGGTCAGATAGGGGTCGCCTCCAGCTTTGTGGTGCACAACAACAACAACAGAACAATTAAAAGCATTCTTTCTTAGTGATTTCCCCTTCTCTGTTCACTTTTCTCTCCTTGTATCTTTTGTAAAACAAAAGGTGATTCAGGCCACATTCCAGGGAAATGCCCTTTTTTTATATTCAACCAAACTGTGATTTGATTAGAGATGTGTATTTAAATTTAAAAAATATTAATATTCCTCACTGGACTAACAAATGGTCACCTTGGTGTGACAGCCAAGATTCCCTATGCTCCGGCACAAAGAAGTCATTCAACATTTTATGCAGCAGTAATTTTATTACCAGACACTTTCTAAACTTCGGTGAAATTTCACTCTCTTTAACCACCCCAAGACGTAAGATCACTGTGACTTGTATGCCTGTTCTATGGCCCCAACAATTTATTTGAGGGCAAGTGTTGTATTTTCCCTTTTAGTATTCCCCCAGCTAGCCTGGTAAAATACCTGTCATGTAGTAAGTAAGCACTCAGGAAATATCTACTTTGGTTTGAGATTTGCCTTCCTCTAATGAAGGTTTCCAAATTTGAGTACAGAAAATTATTGACCCTGTAGTGGATGCAGAACTTTGTGGTTACTTCTTTTATTCCCCTCAAATTTTATTATGGAAAACATCTAATATAAAGCAAAATAAAAAACACTTTACAGGCTTGTTGCTTAAGGACTGACTGCAGCCTTCAATATGGATTGAGGCTCAATGTCAAAAAGACAAAGATTCTCACCACTGGACCAATTGGCAGTTTCTGGATGGATGGTGAAGAGATTGAAATTGTTCACAGCTTTAGTCAGCTTGGTCCACAGTCAACACTCTCAACACCAGCAGGCAGGAAATTAAAAGACGTATTTCCATGGGAATGTCTGCTGTTAGGACCTCTCCAGGGTACTAGAGAGCAATGGTGTCACTCTGGAGACTAAGGTGCGTCTGATACAGGCTATGGTCTTTGCAATCACTTGTTATGCATCAGAGAGTTGGACAATGACTAGGGCGTATAGAAGAAGAATTGACGCCTTTGAGCTTTGGTGCTGGAGAAGAGTATTGAATGTACCATGGACTGCTAGGAAAACAAACAGATTCATCCTGGAAAGGGTTAAAGTGGGTTGCTCCCTGGAGGCAAGGATTCTGAGGCTCCATCTGACATACTTTGGACATGTTGTAAGGAGGGACAGGTCCTTGGAGAGGGACATCATGCTTGGGAGGGTGGAGGGACAGAGCAGGAGAGGAAGGCCCTCTATGAGGTGGATTGATTCAGTGACTGGGGTAATCGGGATGGGTGTGTCAGAGACAGTGCGATTGGCACAGGACCGAGCAGGGTTTAGGGCTGTTGTACATACAGAATTGTTCCTTTTGTGACTGAAGTAGTTCACTGAGCACAATGTCGTCTAGACTCACCCATGTTAGATAGCGTCGTGTCACAAGTTCTTCATTGTTTTTTAAGGAGCACATTTCACTCTTAGGTAATTACTGCACTGCCACCATTAACCGAAGTTCAATATTTGCTCATTGTTCTTCTTTCTGTTAGGTAAAATTTGCATACAATGAAGTATACAAACCTTAACTGTAACCCTCTTATCACCATTTTAAGGAGCTCTGGTTTCAGAGTGTGTTATGTGTTGGAGTACTAACTGAAAGGTCTGTGGTTCAAATCTACCAATCACTCCATGGAAGACTACATAAAGTTTACAGCCTTGGAAACCCAGTGGAGTTGGAATCAACTCAGTTTCAGTTGGTTTGGTTTTTAGTATTGATATTTTAGATAAAGTTTCCTCCAGCTCCTTTCCAGACAATCCCTCTGACCATCCACAGACAGAAACATGCTCTGATTTTTCTCTCACTTTTAATTAGTTTTGTCTGTTACTTGTTAACTTAGCCTCCTACTGAACTTCATTTCAATGCAATTATATCCTATGAATTATTTTTGTGTAAGACTTCTTTAACTCTGCATAGTTTTTGAGAAACACCTATGTAGTTGTAACATTTCAGTCAGGAGACTAAGGTGCATCCGATCCAGGCCATAGTCTTTGCAATTACTTGTTATGTGTCAGAAAGCTGGACAATGACTAGGGATTATACAAGAATTGATGCCTTTGAGCTGTGGTGCTGCAGAAGAGGACTGAATATACCATGGACTGCTAAGATAACAAACAGGTTCATCCAAGAGAGGGTGAAACCAGGCTGCTCTTTGGAGGCAAGGATTCTGAAGCTACGTCTGACATACTCTGGACATGTTGCAAGGCGGGACCCATCCATGGAGAGGGATGTCATGCTTGGGAGCATGGAGAGACAGCACAAGAGAGGAAGACCCTCGATGAGACAGATTGATTCAGTCACTGGGGTAATGGGGATAGGTGTATCAGAGACAATAAGATTGGCACAGGATAGAGCAGGGTTTAGGGCTCATGGAGTCTCTATGAGTCTCAGGTGACATGATGGCACATCACAACTGTTCTGCCCATGAAATGCCCCTCAAAGGAAATCCAGTTACATGCATCTAAATACGAGAGCATTTATTAAATTCCACATGTGGAGACTTTCTCCCTCAGTAGGAAGGTGTTGAGGGGAAAAGCCCTGAGTCCCCCTGCACAATTGTTTTTAAGGCTTTCCTGGGTGCTACTGTCAGGGCGGAGAGATTGGGAGCATGGCTGGTGGGCCGGGGGATCAGTCATGTGGGTCGGCTTTTGATGGGCTGGCTACTTTGCCAGCCTTTACTCTTTGTGTCACGTAGACACTAGTTAATTCTTTACTTTGCAAGGACAGATAAGACTTTACCTGGCGCATTTGTGTTTGCTTTAAGCTAAGAATTTTTATGGCCTGCTTCTGCTTGTGGTATTAATGGGTGTTGTTTTGTTTTTTTTTTTAAATGAGGTTTATGCTGTCCCCTCACAACAACAACAACAACAACAAGAGGAACGCCATTGTAGAGCTGTTTTATCCATTCTCCTTTTGCTAGACACTTGAGCTCTTTCCAGTTTCCGACTTATAAATAAAACTGCTATTAATGTTCTCACAGAAATAATTTTGTGGACATATGTTTTAAGTTTTCTTAAGTAAATACCTCAGATTGGAAGTCCTGGGTCATAGGGAAGTTTAGTTTGATTGTCTCTGAAACTTCCAAACCTTTTTACAAAGTGTTGGTGTCATTTTACACTCCCACCAACAATGTATGAGGATTCCAATTGTTTGTGGTTACTCTTGGAGCATTCTGCTTCAATTACATGCTTAAACTTGTCTGGCACCCATGAAATGTATTTACCTTTGTTCTTATAAAAGGGCCGAGCATGACTGTTCAGTTTATTACTTAAAACCTGTTCCTAGTCTGATGGCTAGCAAATGTACATCCAAACACTGCTTGCAAAAATGTGAGAATCAGCTCTATGTAATAACAGCTTTCACTGAAAGCTTTATATGCCAGGCACCATGCATGCATTAATTATCTCGTGCAACCCTTAAAACAACCTTATGAAGTTAAATACAATACCACTGATTATCATCATGTAATTGTATATTATTTACAGAAGAGGAAATTTAGGCTCATGAAGGCTAAATCAATTGTCCAAAGTAACAAAGCTAATAGGTCGACCAAGCTAATATTTGAATGAGAGACTAAGATGCAATGTTGCTATATAATGTTCTTTGTGTAGAGGTTAGTAGAAATAAACAAGCAAAATATTTCCAAATTGGAAGGTTTACATAACCCTTTATTTTCCAACTGAGGGCTCCAGTGAGGAGAAAGAACATTCCCTGAAGTTATCCAAGTTGATCAAGTGAAGCCAACCATGAAGTAAATGGCTGTTGTTGTTAAGTACCATTGGTTGACTTTAATTTATAATGATCTTATAAGCAACAGATCAGAACCTATTCTGTACCATCCTCAGCTTCTCTGATAAGTTCAGCCCATTGCTAACAGTTACGATGCCACTCTATCTGGTTGAGGATGCTCTCTTCCATTCTCTGTTTGAGATTTTCTTGCTCGCTGGTTGAGGGTTCTCTCTCTCCCCTCCCCCACTCTCTCCGTCTCCCCCTCTTCCCCTCTCCCTCTCTGCCCCCTCTCTCTCTTCTCTCTGTCTCTCTGTCTCTCTCTCTCTCTCTCTCTCTCTTTCTCTCTCTCTCTCTCTCTCTCACACACACACACACAC
>NW_006399833.1:7109234-7130489 GCF_000299155.1 Elephantulus edwardii
CACACACACACACACACACACACACACACACACACACACACACCCCACTCCATCCAAATACAAATATCCTTGCCTATCCTCAAAACCAACCAATCAATCAACCAGGAAACTTTTCTACTTTACTCCACAGCCTCCTTTGTTGTTTCCAGAGAGTCAGGTTTGAAGCTTTTGAATGGTGACAAGTGCCTGAAAACCACTCTGAAATCTTTGAGGGGGAAAGTGAATGGAAGAATCTAAATGGGTAAGGCCACTCTACTCTTGGGGGGGGGGGCGGGGCATATAAAGGTCATAAATGAAAGTGTTGCATTTCTGTCAATTCCTGGCATTCTTTTGAACATGCTTCTCAGTTGTCTCCGAAAAAGGAAAGAAAAACAGTATGCTTGGGGTAATCTGTGGGAAAGGAAGAATTCCCGATGGCACTTTTCTTTTGGACTCCCACAGCACCATCTGGTGGAAGCCTGTGATTTTTCTTTTTCTTCTTTCCAACTGCTTTTCCTTCAGCTGTTTAGAGCCCCTCCCATTGGTAGAAGGGAGCATTGCTGCTGTAGCACCGAGGGAGTTGTGCTGCTCAGGCAAAGGTGGTGACTCTCTGGCAGTTCGAATCCACCAACAGCTCCATGGGAGGGATATGGGCAATCTCTCCCCGTGTGATAGACAACCTCCGAAAACCCGCTGGAGTCGGTTCTGATTCAGAAGCTCTGAGCTCTGAATTGGTTAAAAGCCATGGCAGTGAATTGAGGTTCTCTTCGCTAGACCTGATGGGCGCTGGAGATTCAAATGAAGGCTTGGAGCCTGAAGTGATGGAACTAATATTGTGGCAGAGATGTGGGGGAGTTGGGTGGGCAGACACTACCCAGATAAAGTGGGGATACTTGTGATAAAGGTAAATAGTACTTAGGAGAAGGAACCCTGATGGTTAAATGCTCAATATAATGCATAAGAATGATTGTTTGAAACATAGTGTGAATGAAGAGTAGTGTGAAACACAATGTATACTGAACTCGGTAAGCAAACCAACAACAACAACAAAAAGCCTAAAAGTTGACTGTCCAAACTCACCCAGCATCTCCACAAGAGAAAGACCTGGTGATTTGCTCCCATAAAGATTGTTATTGTCCTTGTTAGGTGTTCTGACTCAAAGCACCCTCATGGACCACCGAATGCACTAGTCTCAAAATTATTGCTAGGTTTTAATCCACTGGTCCAGCCACTATGTCAGAAATTTGTTGTGATTGTAGCCTCACCTGGGGTTGCTGTGTGGTGACACCCACCAGCCACAGGACTTGAAGAGCAGCTGTCTCAGCCTCAGACACCCACATGCTTCCACACTGATTTGGCCTCATGCCAGCGTTACCTGGAGCAAAGACACTCAGACTTCTCTGTGTTCCAGTTTGCTCCTCTGCAGAATGGAGGCCATGATACGTGTTTTCCACAGGACTCTGTGGCAGGGACTGCATGAGATGGTGTCTGTAAAGGATTTATGAGCACCGTGCCTGGAATGGATTAAGTCCTCAATGATGTTAGCTGTGGTTGGTATTCCATCATTAACAATAAGCAGATGGTAAAGGAGGGGCTCTGGGCTCAACTTAACGAGAGCTGGAAAGATTTTCTCTGGGAATGTGACACCTGAGATGAGTTGTGAGTGGGAAATAGGCACTTCGGCTCTATGTGGGAAGCAAAGTCAGCAACACACAGGGCAAGACAACCACAGGGCTCATTCGCCTCCCCTCACCCTGTATGAAGAGATGGCACCACACCCTTTGCCTGGAGGGTGCCAGGCATTTCAATGAGGGCCCTTGAGGCTGGAAGCCAAGATGGGAACATTTAGGAAATGTTGGAATCAGGACACGCAGACCATGTGAGAGACTTCCCATGGGTGGGGAGGCAGGGCTTGACGGGAAAGCAGAAGCGAAGAGAAAAATCAATACCAGTTGTGTCAATGACCATCTGTTTGTTTGCATTTTGACTTTGTTCCTGGGCAATAAGGCTTCAGTGACTCCTTATTCCCCCAGCAGTATGTTGAATGGGCATGATGGGATCCGGTGATTTCCTGCTGTTCCAAAACGTGAATAGTGTGGGGCGTCTTGGCTGGCCTCCAGACTGTGTGCCTGGCATACACTGTGATTGGATGTGACCCCATTCATGTGATTCCTCTGCCCTGTAAACCTTTAACTCTTCCCAGCTTAGTCAAATTTGACTCATTCTTCAGGACCTAGACTTTTTTTCCTTACTCATTCATCAAGCATCTCTAGAACGAGTCCAATATGTGCCAGGCACAATGGTGAGCACAAGTGATACAGTAGCGAATGAGACACACATATTACAGGGTTTACAGCCTCAGTCTGGGGCTGCAGACCCTGAAAATGAACTATGATGGCCATGTGCGATAATAGGCATACAGCCAGAACAGTTTTCATCTCATAATACAGAGAGATAATGGCCCACTAAGATGAAAAGATAAGAAAGCAACCTGTCAGAAAGTTCTGCCCTCGCCCCCCACCCTATGGTCAATAAGCACCAGTGTTTCAGGGACACTTAGAATCGTTGATAGCTCTGTGGTCTAGCTTCTCGAACTATTATTGTCCATGAGATTTCCCATTCCTCTTAACCCATTTGGTCCTTGAGGGCTGATGGAACACAGAAAAGATACCACTGCAGATAAATGCACACACCTTGTTACTGACTCGAGTTTGTTGTTGCTGTTATGTGCCATTAAGTGGCCTGCAACTCATAGCAACCCTATGTATAGCAGCTCTGAACCCTTCCTGAGCCAGTCCCACTGATTCTGACACACCAACCCCCATTGCCCCAGTGACTGTCATTTCATCCGGGGTCGTCTTCTCCTACGCTGTCCCTCAACATTTCTGAGCATGATATCCTTCTCCAAGGACCAGTCTCTCTTGGCCATATGCTCAAAGTATGTGAAATGGAGCATCTAAGGAGAATCTTGGTTTCACCCTCTCAAAGACAGACCTAATTGTTTTCTTGGCAGTCCATGGTATGTTCAAGACTTTCCTCCAGCGCCACAACTCAAAGGCATTGAATTGTGAATACCATGGCCTGGATTAGGCACACCTTAGTCTTATAGACTGACATCATTGCCTTGAGAAAGATTAATTCTTGCTTCTGTAGTATTGGGTCTCAGACTACAGACTCCAAGAGCTCTGGTGGCCTAAAAGGTGATGAGTTGTGTTGCCAGCACAAAGGAGGTAGTTAGAATCCACCAGTTGCTCCATAGGAGAAAGATGGACAGTCTCTTCACGTGTGATTTATGGCCTCTGAAAACCTGCTGGAGGGTCTTTCCTGTGTCAGTTCTGACATGGCAATGAGCAAGCAAGTGAGTGAGTGAGAGAACCTCAAGGAAGACTTCCCAGACAAATGACCTGTCTTTCCAAATTCATTCATACTTAGAGTCTCTAGCTCACAGTTCAGCCTCTAACGTACCCTCACAATCTGATTCTATGTGCTGGTAGCACAAGTTCCTTCTTTTGTCTATGGCCTAGTGTTGGAGAAGAGCACTGAATATCCCATGGGCGACCAAGAGAATGAACGGATATGTCTTGGAGAGGGTGCAGCTCGAGTGCTCTGTGGAGGCAAGAATAATGAGGCTTTACCTCACATACTTTGGACATGTTGCTATTCTTTGGAGAGGGACATGATGCTGGGAAGGGCGGAGGGTCAGTAAAGGCAAAGAAGACCCTCAACCAGGTGGATTGACACAGTGACTGCTGTAATGGGCTCTTGTGTGTCAGGAAGGGTGAGGATGGTGAAGGACAGGACAGGGTTCAGATGTTTTGTTCATAGGTTCACTGTGAGTCGTACTCATCTCAACAGCACCTAACAACAATAACAACATCAATGACCTAGTGAAGGGAGCTCTGTTGGCCTAGTGGTAAGAAATTGCACTGCTATTCTCAAGGCACTTGATTCAAACCCACTATGGGTCAGTTCTGACGTGACAGCACATAACAACAACATGACCTAGTGGGTAAAGGATTTGTGCCACCAACCCAAAAGCATGCAGAGAAGGATGGGTAATCTCCTCCCCCGTGATTAACTGCCTCAGAAAACCTGCCGGAGTGCCAGCTAGGAGTCCGTTCTGACTTGACGGCACACAACAACAGTGAGCGACATCATAGTATCTAGCAGTCCTAAGAAGCGACGCTTCAGAAGTACTTCTTGTTAAGGGTCATGTTTAAGGCGAACTCAACTCATTGCTGTGAAGTTGGAACTGACTCATAGTTTTGATGCATCTGCAGGTTTTCAGGAGGCCAGACATTTCATGGAGTGGGGGGGGGGATGGGAGAGATTGCCCATCTTTCCTCTGTGGAGCCAGTGGTGGATTTCAATCGCTAGATACCACCCTTGGGTTAGCAGCACCATTCCCTGTGAACCACGCCACCAGCGCTCTCTAGTTAAAGTCAAAGGGAATCTCACATTAGAATGAGTATGAATGTTAAGATTACGGCTTTGGAACCCCCATGATGTTGTTGTGTACCATCGAGTCAGAACCAACCCACAGCTGAGACTCCAGTGGGTTTTCAGAGGCAGTTAATCACATGGGAGTAGACTGCCCATCCCTCTCTCGCAGAGCAGCTGTTGGATTCGAACTGCGTGCCTTTGGGATTGCAGCACAGCTTCTTGCCATTAGGCCACCACAGCTCCCTTGAAACCCCTATAGGGCAGGTCAACCCTTTCCTATAGGGTTACTGTGAATCAGAAATAATGGCAGCCTGGGAAAGCAGAGATAGCTTGCTACAACACAAAGTCCAGCGCCTGATTTCTTTGCAAAGGACACCTTTCCGAAAGATTCGTGAACAAGAATGATGTCAACAACTCAAGTTGCCGTTTGTACAGCCTTATTCTCTGAGACTGGAAGCTGGATCTGTGTGCAGCTCCAGGCAGCTGTGGCAATTTTTTCTTCAAGCAAAACCAAGGACCAACGAAGATATTCCACAAGCCCAGAAGTTGTGAGAGCTATTGTTTATGTCGTCAGCAAAAGGGAAGAACTCCCAAGCACAGACCACCCAGGGGGTCTCTTGCAGAGCAAATGACTCCCACTCAAATGAAACAGAAGCCTCCCTTACCCCTTCCTGCACTTGGACTCCCTGAGAAAGGTCAATCCTCTAGCCATCACTAATATATATATTGTCTTTTTAAAAAGATTTATTTTTTAAAATTTGTTCACTGTTGCATATTTTCCTCTCTCCCCCTACCTTCCCTGCCCACTGTCGACTCTGCTAATGATCACCATCATTAATCTTGGAGTCTAATAAATTAATTGCCGGTCTGGATGAGAAGTAAAGTGACCTAGGGGAAAGCTGGAGAGCCAGTTTGACAGATTTTTAGCTTGAATATTTTTATTGTTGTTATCATCATTATTATTTTGTTGTTGTTTTGTACCATTGAGGTGGACCAACTTGACCCTCCAGAGAGTTTTCTGAGGAGTTAGTCACAAGGGAAGAGGTTGCTCATCTTTCTCTCCTGGAGCAGCTGGTGGATTTGAACCATGTGCCTTTAGGTTGGCAGTGCAATTAGGCCACCACCCTTAATCAGCTCAGGACCCATCCACAAATTACTTAAATGAGTAACGCAAAGCCTCCTTGGGCAGGAAGACTTAATGTTTCTCTGACCCTGCTCCTCATTTACTCCTGGGGAACTGCATTTCTGGTTACCTATGAGGGAGCTCTGGCGGCCTAGCAGCAAGAAGCTGCGCTGCAACCCAGAAGTCACAAGATTCAAGGCCACCAGCTGCTCCGCGGGAGGAGGAGGGGCAATCTCCTCCAGTGCAATTAACTCTCTCTGAAAACCTGCTGGAGGATCAGCTATGGGTCAGTTCGGACTCTGTGGTACACAACAACATGTACATATGTGCTTGTTCACCATTGGAATTGAAGTGTCCTTTACCTTAAAGAAGTTTTGAAGGTATGTTGTTGTTGTTGTTGTTGTTGTTAAGTGCCGTTGAGTCACAGGCGACTCATAGCGACCCTATGAAGGAGAGTCCTCGGCTGTTGAAGGTATAGGCAAATAAAAAAAAAAGTATAAGAGCTGTTGGTCATAAAGAAGAAAGCACATATGTAATAATGTGTGTGTGTCAAAAAGAACTGGCTGACACAGAAGAAGAATTTCAAGAAACAACATATGGTGATGAAGGAAGATGTTCAAGCTGCTCTGAAGGCATTGGCAAAAAACAAGGCCCCAGGAATTGATGGAATATCAATTGACATAATTCAACAAATAGATACAGCCCTGGACATGCTCCCCAGGTTGCTTCAGGAAATCTGGAGGACAACCACCTGGCCAACTGAGTGGAAGAGATCCATATTTATTCCCATTCCAAAGAAAAGATGATCCAGAGTATGGAAATTTTCAAACAATATCACTAACATCACATTCAAGCAAAAATCCTACTGAAGATCATCCAAAAACGACTGGAACAGTACATCGACAGAGAATACAAGAAATACAAGTCAGGTTTAGAAGAGGCCATGGCACTAGGGACATTATAGACAATGTTAGATAGATCTTGGTTGAAAGCAAAGAGTACCGGAGGAACGTCTATCTGTGTTTCATTGATTATGCAAAGTCATTTGACTGTGTGGATCACAACAAATTGTGGCTAACCTTGAGAAGAATGGGAATCCTCAACACCTGATTGTGCTCATGCAAAACCTATACTTGGACCAGGAAGCCAACCTCAGAACAGAGTAAGGAAACACTGCATGGTCCAAAATCAGGGAGGGAGTCTGCCAGGGATGTGTCCTTTCTCTAAACCTTTTTAATCTATGTGTGGAACAGATCACTTGCAAAGTTGGACTTTATGAGGAGTAATGTGGCATTAGGATTGGAGGAAGACTCATTAAGAACCTGTGTTATGCAGATGACAGAACCTTGATTGCTTGGTTGCTGAAACTGAGAAGGACCAGAAGCACTTGCTGCAAAAAGTTAAGGCCAGCAGCTTTTAATATGGATTGAATCTAAACATCAAGAAGACAAAGATTCTCACCACTAGGCCAATTGGCAGCTCCATGATAAATGAAGAAGAGATTGAAGTCATTAACAACTACAGCTTGCTCGGATCCACAATCAACACTCTTGACATTAGCAGCCGTGAAATCAAAAGATGAATTGGATTTGGAAAATCTGCTATCTGTGAACTCTCTAGAGCGCTGAAAAGCAACAATGTCAGGCTGGAGACTAAGGTGTGCCTGATCCAGGTTGTGGTCTTCACAATTACTTGCTGTGCATCAGAGAGCTGGATGTTACTAAGGATGACAGAAGAATCAATGCCTTTGAGTTGTGTGTGGTGCTGGAGAAGAGTATCAAATGTATACCGCAGACCGCCAGGAGAACAAACAGGTTTGTCCTGTAGAGGGTGGAAACAAGTTGCTTTTTGGAGGGAAGGAATTTAAAGCTCCATCTCACATACTTCGAGCATTTTACCAGGAGGGACTAGACCTTGGACAATGGCATCATACTTGGAAGGAAGGACAGTGTAGGAGAGAGGAAGACCTTGGATGAGTGGATTGACGCAGTAACAGAGGCAATGAAGGTTGCATGTGTGGGAAACAATAAGACTGATAGAGCAGGGTTCAGAGCTATTTTACACAAGGTCGCTATGATTCACAGGCTACTCAGTGACACATAACACCACCAATGCATATATGTGATGTCAGGTTTCTTCTAACTCTGGGGGTAAAGGTTAGATACTTGCCTTAAAAAGGATCATTTTTTCTTTTTTATTTGACTGTGTAAGTCACTCTGGAAAAAGTCACCTTAACAGTGGTCTTGACCACCCTCTTTTTCCTTCCCCCTTTCCATTTGTCCTGATAACTTTGGCTTCAGTGATCTGATATACTCTCAAAGCCAAAACGGAACTTGTGCCAAGTTGGTATTTAGTACCCACAAGTGGCTGCACCCCTCTGAGCCCATTTCTGACTCTTGATACACTGAGGAAACTTTCTGGTTCTCTATCTCATCCTCTCAGAATCTCTCAGTCGTTCTACTATTAAGGGAAATAGTTGGGTAACCTGATAAAGCAAAAGATAAGAGTTCCTATGCAAATGGAAGGCATTAGAGAAGCAAACAGTTAACCAAGTGCCTTCTTCCTTTGTAACCTCTGAAGACTGTTTCTTGTTGTTACTTGTGCTTAATCCTAAAGTGCCTGGATTGTACAAATGGTTAATTATTAGACTACAAACTAAAGGTTGGCAGAGTAGACCCAGAATGAGGTACCCTAGGACACAGGCCTGGTAACCTAATTCCCAGAGATTTCATAGTCATGAAAACTTTTTGGATAATTTCTGTTATGCACCTATTGGGCCATGATGACTTAAAATCAACTTGAGTGCAACAAAAAAACAATCTTAAAGAGAGGTCCCAGTAATGGGATTTGGATTTCTGGCTGGAAGGCAGCCATCGGTCAATGAGGGAAGATAAGGCAAGGACATTATTTGCCTTGTTAAATTTCCATGTGATCCCAATATGTAGCCAGAGCATAGAGCCATTGTTGTTGTTATGTGCCGTCGAGTCGCTTGTGACTCATAGCGACCCTATATATATAACAGCTCTAAACTCTGCTCTGACCTGTGCCAATCTCATTGTCTCTGACACACTTATCTTGATTGCCCCAGTCACTGAATCAATCCAACTCCCAGAGGGCCTTCCCCTCCTGCGCTGTCCCTCCACCCTCCCAAGCATGATGTCCTTCTCAAAGGACCGGTATCTTCTTACAACATGGCCAAAGTATATCAGACAAAGCCTCAGAATCCTTGCCTCCAAGGAGCAGCCTGGTTTTACCTTCTCCAGGATGAATCTGTTTGTTTTCTTAGCAGTCCATGGTACCCTCAACACTTCTCCAACACCAAAGCTCAAAAGCATCAATTCTCCTTCTATCCACCCTGGTCATTGTCCAACTCTCTGACGCATAACAAGTGATTGCGAAGACCATGGCCTGTATCAGACACACCTTAATCTCCAGAGACATATCATTGCTTTTCAGTACTTTATAGAGGTCCCTAACAGCAGACATTCCCATGGCAATGCGCCTTTTAATTTCCTGGCTGCTGTTGCCAAGAGTGTTGATTGTGGAGCCAAGCAGACTAAAGCTGTGAACAATCTCAATCTCTTCACCATCCATCCTGATGCTGCCAATTGGTCCAGTGGTGAGAATCTTTGTCTTCTTGACATTGAGCCTCAATACATATTGAAGGATACAGTCCTTGACCCTCAGCAGCAAGCACTTCAGGTTCTCCTCAGTTTCAGCTAGCAGGGTTGTGTCACCTGCATAATACAGATTGTTGATAGATCTTCTACCAATCTTTTTTTTTTAAATTTTATTTTATTATTATTTTGTGTGTCTGTGTACCGTCAAATCAGATCTGACTGGTACTGGAGGAGATTGTCCCTCCAAATCTTCTACCAATCTTGACCCCACATTTCTCCTTATAGAGCCCAGCCTCCCGGATGATCTGTTCTGCATACAGGTTGAAAAGGTATGGTGACAGGGCACATCCCTGGCATATACCCTTCCCAATCTTGAACCATGCAATGTTTCCTTGCTCTGTTCTGATGACTTCCTCTTGGTCCAAGTATAGGTTTCGTATTAGCACGATCAAGTGTTCTGGGATTCCCATTCTTCTCAGAGTCAGCCAGTTTGTTATGGTCCACTCACTCAAATGCCTTTGCATAGTCAATGAAACACAGATATACATTCCTCTGGTATTCCCTGCTTTCAGCCAAGATCCATCTAACATCAGCTACAATATCCCTAGTACCACGACTCCTTGGAAGGGAAAAAGTCCCAAACTGGAGAAAATACAAATACAAAAAAAACAGAAAGGATGTTGTTGTTTTTGTTATGGAGGTTGTTGTTGTGTTGCCAGGTGCTGTTTTGTTCCCCCCCCCCAGGTGTCTGTCGGGGCCTGGGTTTCAGCTGTCCACACTACAGCAGTGGGCAACGAGCTTAAAGCCCCTGATGGCTCTGGGCGCTGACTCTCACCAGTGGCTATGGGCCAGGTGCTGTTGAGTCAACTACAACTCATACAGACCCTATGAGCAGATCTGAACCTTGTCTCATCCTGCCCCATTCCTCATCATCGCCAGTAGGATTGAGCCCATTTCTGCAGTCACTGTGCCAATCCATCTCTGCTCTTTCGCTGATCCTCCGTCTTTCCCTCCTTGATGCCTTTTTCCAAAACATCAGGCCTCTCCTGACAACATGCTCAAAGCATACGAGGTGAAGTTTCATCTTTGCCTCTATGGAGCAGACTGACTACACTTCCGCCAAACCAGATATATTTGCTCTTTTTTTGCAGTCCATTGTAGATTCAATACTCTTTGCCAACATCACAATTCAAAGGCATTGATCCTCGTTCAGTCATTCATTGCTCAACTTTCACATGCATTGGTGGCAAAGAAAAATAGCAGGGCTTGCATTAGCTGGGTGGAGGGACAGCGCAAGAGACGAAGACCCTGGATGAGATGGATTGACTCACGGGCTGGGGTAATAGGTGTAGGTGTGTCAGAGACAATGAATTTGGCTCAAGATAGACCAGGGTTCAGAGCTGTTGTCCACAGGGTTGCTACGAGTTGCAAGCGACTCGACAACGGTCTTTAAACTGACAACCTTGCTCTTTAAAATTTTGGAGCTCGCTGCATTGAAAAACAAGGAACTCATGCAATATTATTCAAAATGGGTGACCCTTGAGGACATTATGCTGAATGAAATATCCCAGTCACAAAAGAACAAACAATGGGACTGACATCAGGGTTGGGGTAAGAATGAGAAAAACTGGATAAATTATGTATACTGAATATAGAGTATATTGAATATACTGAGTATATTGAAACGGATGAGTTAATTTAAATTTCAGTTTAAAAGCAATATAAAAGCAATAGGGTATTATGATTATCATGAGTCTGGAACGAAGGTTGCAGAGTGGAGTATACTCGGGGTGGGGGTGTATTCATTGTATACCAATGAAGGAATTTTTCTTTTACTTTTCAAAGAGAAGAGCGAACTGGGGGTGGTGGGGAGTGGGCAGGGAGAAAAGTGCAACAATGAATGAATGTAAATCCAAAATATCTGTAAATGTTGCTTAAAATCAATAATAATAATAATAAAGCCAAAAAATTGAGAGCTCCTTGAAAGCAGATTTTCCCAAAGTCTTTTGATTTGACTGCGGCTACCCTGGAAACAAGTTGGTTTTGTTTTTAAAAAAAGTGATCCATATTCTGAAAGTTATCAGAAGAAGCTGTGACATGAAGGTTATCACTGTGTTTGCCAGATGGATCTTGGCTGAAAGTCGAGAATATCAGAAGGATGTTTGTCTTTTATTGACTATGCAAAGATATTTGGATGTGTGGATTATAATAAATTATGGCTAACATTGAGAAGAATAGGAATCCCAGAACATTTAATTATGCTTGTATGAAACTTAGATCAAGCTGTTGTCTGAGTGGAGCAAGGGAGCACTTTGTTGCACTTTGTGTCATCAAGTCACCTGTGACTTATAGTGACCCTGTGTACAACAGTTCTGAAGCTTGCCCTATCCTGAGCCAGTCTCACTGACTCTGACCCATCTACCCCCATTCTATCTGGGGTCTTCCTCTCCTGTACTGTCCCTCCACCCCTCCAAACATGACATCCTTCTCCAAGGACTGGTCTCTCCTGGCCACATGCCCAAAGTATGTGAGACGGTGCTTTAAAATCCTAGTTTCCAAGAAGAAAGCTGGTTTCACCCTCTCCAAGACAGATTTTTTCTTGGTAGTCCAAGGTATGTTCAAGACTCTTCTCCAGCTCGACAACTCAAAGGCATCAATTCTTCTTCCGTCATCATTAGTCACTGCCCACTTCTCTGATGCATAGCAAGTAATTGCAAAGACCACAACCTGGATCAGGCACATCTTTGTCTCTAGAGTGACGCCATTGCCTCTGAGTACTCTGGAAAGGTCCCTGCTCTTCCAGCAGATTTACCTAATGCAGTTCATCTTTTGATTTCATGACTGCTGGTGCCAAAAGGGTTGATTGTGGAACCAAGAAAACTAACTGTTAACAACCTCAATCTATTAGGGTGCTGCCAGTTGGCCCAGTGGTGAGCTTAAATTCATATTGAAGACTACAGTCCAACCTTCTGCAGCAAGAACTGCATGGCTTAAAATCAAGAGGGTTGTATTCTCCTTACCTATTATTTTGAGCCAATAATTTGAGGTGCTGGATTATGTGAAGAACGTGGCATCAGGATTAGAGGAAGACACAGGAGGTAAAGACTTGAAACACTTCATCTCACGTATTTTTGGCATGTTATTAGGAGGAGCCAGGCCTTTGGAGAAGGACATCATGCTGGGAAAGGTGGAGAATCGGAGAGAGCAAGACCTTCAACAAGATGGACTGATACGAGTAACTACCAGTGAACTTGAGCATGGCAAAGATCATGACGAATTTGTCAGGATAAGGTTCACATCTTTCAATCTACACTGTTAATTTCAATACCTCCAAGGTAATCATTTTCTCTACTTCCTATAATTATGGTTTCCATTAATCCTTCTGTCAGATGACAAGAGTGGGATCAGCACACCAATGCACTTAAGAAAATTTGACCGTTACTGGAGAGGCCTAGTGTAACTGCTTCTTTCAGCATTTGCACCAGTTAGGGAGCCTTGCATTACTGTAGCCCAGTTGTCAATGGTTTTGGGGAAACAAGTTGGATCGTGGCACTGAAGCCATCATCGTGAAGCCAGAGTGCTCCTGGGAAGCAAGGATGGTGAAATTTTTGTCTCACATACTGGGCACACGGTTAGGAGTCCTTCTAGAACAGCATGTTTGGAGGGGCAGCCAAAGAGAGGAAGGTCCTCGATGAGATGGACTGGCACAGTAACTGGAGCAATGGGCTTATGTATGGCGGAGATGCTGAGGATGGCACAGGATAGGCCAGATTTCAGATCTGTTGGTCACTATGAGTCACAGTTGATATAACAAATTGAGAGATTGCTGGATTACTACCTTTTAAGAGTTAATCTGCTTTTCCATCATGTTGCACCATTTTACATTTACCAGAAAGTGGACAGAACCTATATATACTAGGTTCATTTCATACACCTGAAATCCAGCTGGAGGGTCAGCGATGAGGCGGTTCCAACCTGACAGCACACAAAAATACCACAAAGAAACCTGGGAGCTGTAATGGCATAGCCCACGGAAAGTTATGCTGCAGACCCAAAGGCCACACCTCCCTGGTGATTTTGTAGAAGATGGGCACACTCCTCCTGTGTGGTTCTGAAAAACCCACTGGGTCAGCTCTGAACTGGTTTCAACTCCCTTGGTTTCAACATCTTATTTGGAAAGGTGGAGGGTCAGTCAAAGAGCAAAACTCAGGTGGAATGATACAGTAACTGCAACAATGGTACAGGAAGTACAGGATTGTGAGGATGGATGACACCTCGGAGATTTTTCTCTTGATGCATAATTAAGCACAAATGAGTTTGGTGTAACATGGATTTCAAACAAGTTTCAAACAACCAGCTTTTCATCCAGAATGAACAGGAAAATTTAACTTTGTAACCATGCATTTAAACTGAAGGTAAATATCAATACATTCATTTATAACTTTCCAAATCCGAAAATATGATCGTTCTCATCACTGCCTTAGGAATTTTGTCACAGGCAATTCTATGCCAGGCAAGGATGCTTAGTCAGATTATACTGCTTGAATAGTATCCTCCTTAACTTTATGACTTATGACTCATTCACTCATTGGTTTTTCAGATCGGAGAAGCCATACCTTTCCAGAAAAGACACATTTCATGTAATTAAAAGAAAATGCCACACGTGACTTACAAATGTACATACAAATGCAGTAAAATTTTAAAGTACGACTTTATTCAATGGTTGACATGTTACAATAATTGACAGTGAACAATTTAAACAGGTATAAAAAAGTGAGATCAAAATCTTTATGATCAAATACTTGAAAAGTACTATGAATATGGAGTTCTGTACACATAACATGTAAATTTTTTCCTGATGAAAAATCAGGGGGTAGTGGCATCTCCCTGGTCCCTTAATATTCGGATTTTTGCAAATTAGCAGCATCCAACCACATAAGTGTTGATTATGTGTTTCTAAAAGGACCTATAACAGATTAGTTGGCAGTGGTCTAGCTATTGGGAGATGGCAAGGGTGGGGAGTGGGGTATGTCTGGGGTAGGGGAGGGCTGCAAACTTCTAAGACAGCATTCCATTTGAAAATCATTTCAAATGGTGGGGGGAACCCCTCATATATTGGAAAAGTTTACCATCCTTAAGAGTAAACAGTGGGCCAGGTACAGTAGAACTCAATAGTAGTCTATGATAATAGTTCCTCAAAGGCAAGGTGGGAAGAATGAGAATACACACAACGTTAATGATCTGCCTAGGATGTTACATTTCAGAACACTGAACAGAAATCTTTACAAAACCCTTCATTCTTTCCACCATATACGTAATTTAAATAGTCTTTATAAATACTATATCAGCAAAAAAGATTGTTGCAGTGGTGGCCCACATCTGTACAAAGCAACGCATATATATAATGATAAAGTGCAAAAAAGACAGTATTAAGAATTTGCTTCTAAAAAAAACAACTTTCAGTAAAGTTCAAGTGTGACTGTCTCAGGGATATAATTCCACACTAAGATCTAGAGACCACACAAGTTTCAGTCCCTTATCAAGTCCCTTCACCCACATCCAACATTTCCCTTTAAATATATTACTGGATATTATTTGGTGTGTATGTCTATGCAACAATCATGAAATGGTTTCCAAAGTATAATTTGATTCTGAATTTATAATACAATTGATTTTCCCCTTCAAGATAAATAGTTGGAAGAGGATTTTAAAGCTCTGCAGCACTTTTAGTGTTAATACCATTTTTGTCAAGATTTAAGCTTCTGAACAAGGAAGACAAGACAACTACATGCTGCTCCAATTCCAATTTATTTTGCTCAACAGAATGTTTCTCAAGTAGTATCTTAATTATAAATTATAAATCGTAAAAAAATTTTTGCCCTAAAATTACACAGCTAAAGGGAAAATAATTTTCAGTGTCACTATAACTAAGCAGTGTCACTATGCATAACTAAGTAGACTCAACTAATGATTAAAAAATTACATTCTAACTGACAGATCAAAGGCTTAAATGCTAAAAAGGCCTCTGTTATACTGTAAGTATAACACCTTCTTTTCATTTGCCCCCATACATTCGCTCAATGTCTTTGAGGTAATGGTTCTTCAGTTCCTTCCGTTTCAGCTTGAAAGCATCAGTTACCAAACCAGTTTCTGGAGTCCATGGTTCTGGGCTTAAGCAGACCTTGGTGGGAATTTCAAATCGCTCCAATTTCGCTGAAATGAAATGAGAAATGAAATGAGATGGGATGACTAATAATTTTTGTAGGGCTTTAGAAGATAAAGCCAACATATTTAATGGCATACTAAATTGTCCATACCACAGCACCTTATGATTTTGTTTTGCTTCTCAAAATATACATAAGTTATATAAAACTGTAGTCTGAATCAGTGAATGTGAGGAAGACCCTCAATGATAGGTTGAGCAATGGGCTCCAGGATGTCAAAGACGAGGATAGCACAGGACAGGACAAGGTTCAGATCCTTTGTTCATAGGATCACTCAATATATAGAGTTACTCAATAGCACCTAACACAGGAAACTCGGTGGCCTAGTGTTAAGGAGCACTGCCAGTTTTGTGGGAGAGAGATGACCCCCCCCCGTTTGCTCCTACAGTATGCTGAGTGAACTCAGTTTCATAAGGACAAATAGCTAGTAAAGTTTCAAGGAGGGGAAGGAGTAGAAGGTAGAGGATGGGTGAGGGGTCGAAAAAACAGCCAACCAAATGCTGAGGGGTTTGATTCATGAAGTGATTTTTCAAACAAAATCAGTGAAGTTACTTACTGGTAGCTGCAGCTTCTCTAATTTCTTTTAGTATTTCAGCTTCCATGTCAGGGTTATTGCAGATGTCAACCCAAGATCCTTCTATCCCTTTCTTTTGTGCTATAAGACTCAGCCGGTTCTGATTTGGAACCACAAAACTGATCACATAGGACTGGTCACTAAAAAAGGGGGAAAGTAAGCAAGTTACTCATTGAAACACAGTAGAGAAAATTCCTTTCTTTCAAGCAATAAAATCCATAAAAGCAAAGCAGAAAGAGTTCAATCTCTCAGCCCAATACTTGGGCTCAAACCTCAAACTGTGTTGACCATCACTTATGCTCTGTCAAAATTGTTATGGATATTAATTGATAGCAAAATTGATAGCAAACACAATTGGTAGAAACACAAGAGAGCTGTGGTGTACTAGGAGCTGCACTGCTAAGACAAAAGCATGTCATTCAAATCTAACAGCTGCTCCACAAGACAAGCATGAGATGTATTGCCTCTGAAAACTATCCTTTTAACCACAAAGTTACCTTTTGGCAAAAGCACAGATGTTGTCAATTAGTGGAGAGCTCTTCAAGGCAGCCTCGACTTTCCCAAGAGACACATATTCTCCTGCTTGTAGCTTCACCAGATCTTTCTTACGATCTAAAAATCAGGAAGAAGATATTTGCTTTGAAATCTGAGTGCTTGCTCAGATGCATCAGTAAGAAAATACGTAGTTCAAGTAGTTCTGGCTGAATACACAAAGTAGCCCTGGTGTAGTGGTTAAGTACTTGGTTAAACTGCTGTGTGGGACACTGATGTGGCAGTCTGCTTCTTTATGGTGGGTAGTTCTATTAGGTCACTATAAGTGACCTAATTGAGTCAGAATCAACTCAACGGCAATGGTTTTCCTAAACCTGCAACATTTTAAATTATCTTTAAATATTGTAATGCAATAAAAGGAGCATTAGATTTAACGGATAGCTTTGCTTACTGCATGGAGTAAAATATAACTTTTCCTGCCTATTCCTCCAACCCCAATGTTGCTGCTACTACTCAGTTCAGGCACACCTTTTAGACACATCGACACATCAACTCCCATAAGAACCTTATGAGGTTGGGAAAGCTTTTCAGTTTGAACAAGTGATTAAACCACCACCACACAGAACATAGTACACAAGAGGATACACTCACCAATAATCTGCAAGCATCCATCAGGATGAAATTCTCCAATATCACCAGTGTAAAACCATCTTTGTCCATTTTCATCCACATAATAGTCCTCTGCTGTTTTTTCTTCATTTTTAAAATATCCCATGGTGATATTCTGTCCACCAATTACAACTTCTCCTCTGGGGTTAGGCTTGTCATGAACTGTATAACCGCCTAGAAAGATTTCATAAAGAAATCATAAAGATAAGCCAGTTTCAAAACCTTGTCTTATTCAATTTTAAAGCTCCTTTGCTAGATCATTGCTTGCTGAATTTTATGTCACTGTCTGAAAATAGGGAAGTATGCAACAGATGCTGCGTGAACTAAATTAGTCTCGTAAGGATAAATATTGCATAAGATCATTGTAAAAATAGGACAGCTAGAAATTTATGCATAAGTGTCTCAAAGGGGAAAAGGAAAGGACAACGGGGGCAGAAAAAGTAGTGTTGAAATTAGTATAGGAGAGCTTAGTAAGTATATGAGGGTGGTGGAAAAATAGGAAGGGTCTGGAAAAGACAGGGTAATAGGCATAGATGAATAGTAATTATATAATACAATGCATATTATATGAAACACAATATAAAAACCCCTAACCCTGACAACAATGTACATGAATGGAACACAATTTAAGACAATGCAAATAAATTTTAATATATTTCTAGCTTTTGAGGGGAGGATAAGAGACGTATTGCAGGATTTTGCATCACTTTGAGGGCTAATTCAAGCCCTCATTTTTTATTTGCTTCACATGCACACATGCACGAATAAAGAATTGTACGAATAACTGTACCAGTATTCTACTGGTTAACAATATGGAATATACCATTATAAGGTTCAGTACATCTAGAATCACTGAAGTCTTACCTTCCTGCCAATCTTTCAGTTTAATTTCACAACAAATAAGAGGGGCTCCAACTCGGCCAGTAGTATAGTCAGTAGCTATAAGAGAAAACAAAAAAGCAGTATTAGCATACCACATTTTGGATTGATACCAATGTGCGACCAATAGTAGAGTGACATCCACAACTGAGAGAGACAAAAATGTGGGAGGAATCACAAATGCTGGATGATGTGGCATAAAGGGCAAAGAGCAATATAATGAAATGGCAAGACTAGTTTAAGTTAAAAACTAAGTTTAAGACTGCTATGGTGAGTTTGAATGCAGATGATATTCTATTTAAACAAAAGATTAAGGTGGTAGATATCTTGCTGTGTATCATGCTAGAGCTGATCCCCTAGCAGGTTTATTGCAGTAAAGGCAGTAAATTGCATGACGTTATTATTGCCCAAGTTTCTCCTGTGGACTGAAACTGTCACTGTAGCTTGGCAGCACAACTCTTGAAACCAGAACTACCATAGTATTGAAAATTATATATCAGATTAGAGAAATAAGTGATCCCAGAGTTTCATTTTCCAAGAAAAGCAAGATTTTTCCGAAGGGCACACGGGCACACGGGCACACAAAGTGATGTCACAGCTAAAGTAGAATTACAAATGCTTACCTTCAGTAACTGTCCCAGCACCACATGTCTCAGTTAACCCGTAGCCCTGGCCAACTGGGCAGCAGAAGCAGACATTCATGAAACGTTGAGTCTGAGCAGACAGGGGTGCGCCGCCAGACAGCATCAGACGAATGTTCCCTCCTAGCAGAGCCTTCACCTTCTTAAACAGTATCCTTGATAAAAGAGGAAGAAAGCTAAGCTCTCAGGATTCCAACTTTCCTTTTATATAAATTCAGGATTACGATGGTTAGCAAAACAGCTTAAAATATTCCTGCCAGACAGTTTCTTTAAAATGCAGGAAAGGACAATGGTATCTCTATTTGCAACTTTGAGAAAGCGCTACACTGTTTTACAGTTTTCTCTTAAATGCTCTGATGCTCCATTCCTGCTTTTCTAATCAAATATTTTAAGTTTTTGAAATAGTGATTAAAATAAAGTCTAATCCTATTATCACAGTGGTGACATTTGTAGACTAAATTTACAGGGCCAAGCTGCAACTGACGAAATGTACTTACAGATTGCAAAGAGGTGCATCATATCCTTTTTTAATCTGTTCTATTTTGTAAGCATATCCTATCTTGAATAGAGTTCTCTGAATATAGCTCATCTCTTGGACTTTGCTCATAACATTCTTATAAATTCGATCCATGATTTCCTAAAAGGTAAGCAAAATATTTTAAGATCAGAAACTCAGGTGAAAGGCTTTACTTTTTCCAAAGGGCTTAAAATTCAGGTTTTTCAGCTCTATATATGAAGTTCATCTAAAATGTCCTATTAGAGTATATAAACTCTATATAAAATATATAAAATATATTCAACAAGGACAACCAAAGCAGGGGGCAGGGGGAAAGAACCTGATTCTTGCTCATAACAATTTGGGAGATAGGATCAGGTTCGAGATTAGCCTGACTCCCAGTTAGCACTTGAACCCTGGGGTTCAACTTTCAGGAAAAGTATAAGGTGACCAATAGGGAGGCACTCCCTTGTTTAGAATCAAACAAGATCAAAAGGGAAAGGTAGGATAGAAAGAAGAAATGGGACAAATGGGAAGAGTGGCTTTGTAAGGCCTTGTCTTAGAAAGGATCCTATTCATATTTTTATCATATACTTACCGGAACAGCAGCCATGAGTGTCGGCTTCAGGACAGTGCAATCTCCTTTGGTTCCTTTTTTAATTTTGCTGGACTACATGGAAGAAAATGTAAACCAGCTTCAGCAAATGGTATCAAATATTAACAAATATTAACAGAATATGAATGTGACCTTTTCTACAAGATAGAATTACACACATTTAAAAACATCTCAATGCTTATTAGTGAGCTATCTAAAAGGCTCAGTGTATTCACTCTCCCAAAGTAGTTATGTTTGTAAATCATGGTGGAAATTTTGTCACCTGGTCTGAAAGTGTAAGTGGAGAAGAATATCCAATCCTACAGCCATAGGTGAAGCAAGATATCTCTGCTGTCAATTCCAGTACATGGGCCAGGGGCAAGTAGCCAATGTAAGTGTCCTTTGGTCTAAAACGAGAGAAACATTTTTTTGTTGTTGTTAACACAGCAGAAACAAACCAATTTGTACATTTTGCAATGGCACTGATGACAGTCTGGGAGCTGAGCAACCATTCTAAATTGTCCCTCCCTCATTAACATGAATCCACCATCCCCTAAGCTTCCTGTCAGAATTTGATCACCTGTGGATCAGGGCTCAGGGTAGACAAGAAAAATATTTTAATAATTTTAAAAAAGCATGGACTGCTAGGAAAACAGATTCATCCTGGAAAGGGTTATACCAGGTGGCTCATTCTGAGGCTCCGTCTAACATATTTTGGACATGCTGTGAGGAGAGACCAGTCCTTGGAGAAGGACATCATGCTTGTGAGGGTGGAGGGACAGCACAGGAGGGGGAAGACCCTCTATGAGGTGGATTGATGGGATGGGAGTGTCAAAACAGAGCGGAGTTTAGGGCTGTTGTACATGGGTCACAAACGACAGCACATTTTTAATTTAATTTAAATTAAAGCATCCCTAACATTTTTACTTGAGTCACCTGATTACACCTGTTTAGAAAGTTGAAAATGTCTTACCCCAGTCCAGGTATTCTTTCACACTGGCCTGTCATTCCAGCGATCAGGTTGCAATGATGTATCATTACGCCCTTTGGTAGACCGGTAGAACCACTGGTATACATTACGATAGCCAAGTCTGAAGGAGTCGGTCTATTTGGAGTGTTGCTTGCTAAAAAAGTACCACATTTTCTTTAGTTTGAAAATTGCTAAACAAAGCTGTAGCATAATTCATATTTGAAACAAAAACAAAATAGCTATCCATTCTCAGTCCCTCTTCCTTCTTCCCTTTGGAATTTTGTACACATCTTAGTACTAGTCCTTCCATTTTTCACATCTTTTCACATTTTTCACATTTTCACTGAGTTGGGAGGGCAGTTACAGGGTTTGGTGGGCAGACGGATTCAGCAGGGCTGAATAAAGACCTTTTTAAAAATTGCTGTCAAACTGCTGGCAATGAGTGTTTCCATTATACTGGGCTCAGCTGTGCCTCAGGTCTCACTTGTCTCAAAAATGTCTCAAAATGTATTATCTCTGATGTATTATCATTTGTGGCAACATGTTAATA
>NW_006399833.1:7130622-7144794 GCF_000299155.1 Elephantulus edwardii
TTTACTTACCATTTTCTGGCTTGGAGCCCAACTCTTCTACCGATTGCATGCTGTGAATCTCAAATCCTTCAGGGTACTCAGCTTTATTGATAGTCTTATTGTCCACATAAATGATATGTTTAACAGAGTTGACATTTAACAATGCAGTCTGTTGGGTGGAAACAAAACCCAGGTATTAAATTTGCATCTGTTATTTTTAATTTAACTTGTCAGAAGCATATTTCATATTTACCTTAAGCTTGGTTTCTAGAAGCTCAGCACTAGTAATCACATAAGAAGCCTCAGATTCATTTAGCCCATGAACTACTGCTTCTTCGCCAAGTGTGGCATATAATGTCACAACTACATAAAAAGAAAGAGGTAAATTTAATACAGCTTTTGATGACAGGCACGCTTAAAGACAAAGGCATTTTCTAGTTTTATTTTTATTTCATAATCAATATTTCATATTGATGTCTCTGAAGAGTTAGTCCAAAATTTTCCACAATCTCAGGATTCTGGTCTAAATCTGGAGAATGTCACAATTAGTCAAACATCTGTCAATTAAGGTCAAAGGCTACGTTGAAAATACCTACATTGAAAGCCAGGGCAACTCAGGACAAATTTTACATGCACTTCACTTCAAAACACAAGGAACTTACGAGGAAAGTTGTATCTAAAGCATGTCTGTGCCGAAATCATCCATTCCGCCCTGGTCTCACAGAAAATGGCAACAGTGGTCTTTGCTTTCAGTCCCAGTGCAGTGAGTCCACGACCAAAGTTGCTCACTCTGCAGTTGACGTCAAGATAGCTCATCCACTTATAATTCCCAAGAATGACCTGTTGATTGAGACATCCCCTAATATTAGTGCATTTAAGCAAACAACTAAAATACTATTCAAAGTACAGAATGTTAAATAAGTGTAAATGAATAACCAAAACTTCTGAAAAATTACATAGCACTGTAACAGTTGTGCTAAACTAAAACATCTAGGCAGTTCAAATCCACCAGTGGCTAAGAGAAAAAGATGATCTCTTTTCCTGCAATTTAAAGTCTTGGGTTTAAAGAAACCCAAGCTCTGAGTCAATTCCAACAGCTGAGAATGAATGTTAGCATATTGAAAAAGCCAAATGAAATTCCAATGAAACCATCCAATCACATACACAGAAAAGGCTTTACCTTCTTAAAAACTTTTCCATCTGACTGAATTTCATCTTCTTCACTTAGGAGTTCCCTGGTCCCAAGGCATTCCTTCTTTCCAAACTTGGACACAGTATGATCAAATAATTTATCCAGAGTGTCTGCTCCCGGGATGTCTATGACAGCTAGCGAGTCGAAGTGTGTGACAGCGCGATATGGACTTCCAGGTTTGTCTGAGATGGGCTTAGCTTTTACTCTCTTTGCCATAGCGTTTTTCTTCTTGGCATTGGTAAGAAAATACCATGGAATAAATATAAGGGCACTGTATATTGTTATTAACAAGTAGATAGGCAGCAAAACAATGGTGAGCACATTTAACTTAAGTTTCATAGTGGAAAGGCTTCTAATGGTTATTTCTTGTTATTCTTTGGCTTCTTAAAGCCTTATTTTGCTGAAGGCAATTATGGAAGCAACAGTAAGAATAGCAGTATAGCCAAGGCAGTTCAATTTTAATGATAGATAAAAGTTAGTAATCTTTGGAAGTCGATAAAGTACACCTGTAGGTGAAAACAATGAACCAGGCAGAGGACAGGGGAAAAAACAAAACAAGAGTGTTAAGTTGATAGCACCATTGATTTAAAAACTTATTGATAAAACTTCATGATAAAGAATTTTGAAATAACTGGTCTGAATTATAGGCATTTTCCATTTATAGTGCCCTAAATGTGTTGAAATTAACTTACTTGCTACCCTCCAAATTGGAACTGTCTATTTTGTGCTCAAAATTGTACCAGTTAGACAGCTGGGAGTAATAGCAGAAATCTGCTAGGATTGGGAGGGGGGGGGGAAATGTTCCCAAAGAAAAGGAAGTCTGGTATCCTGGGAGGAAGGGATAAGCTAAACTAAATCTGGGTCATAACCTCTGCACTTGCTATGAAGTGCAAGGCTGTTTTTGCACTGGTTTCATCTGTAAAACAGGTACTATTTGTGTTCACATTGTTTCATGAATCCTTCATCTTACGAAGCTTAATTCCACAAGCACCCTCAAATCCCTTGCTTCTCATTCTCAGCCAAACCAGAACCTAATTAAATCCTACTACCTACTCACCTACTCAGCACCTGCACATAAAAATTGAATCCTTTACAAAACCACTCAAAAGCTAAACATGGATTCCTACTCCCATTCCATTCCATATAGGACAAGCAAAAGCAGGTACTTCTATCTTGCTGCTCATATAAGATGAAAGTGTTCAGTCCATCAATGAGTGGAAAGAAAATGTGGTATAGCCATACACTGGTATATTATTCAGCCATAAAAATGAAATGCTGATACATGCTACAACATGGATGAATGGTGAAAGCATGCTAAGTGAAGCTAGACACAAAAGCAGACTGGGTGGGTGCCAGGGTGTACAGTTGCTCTGGGAGTAAAGACAATGCCTCGGAATTGGTCTAGGTGGTAGTTGCAAACACCTTTGAAATGATAGGCTTGCAGCTATATTGCAAATGACCCTGGTTTGATCAATAGGTGAGAGTGTATGAAGACACACTGGTATAAATTTTGAGCACTGATCTGTCCTATGTCCTAGAAGGCATTTTTAGAGGCAAAAATTTTTAAAAGTCATGCTTGAGGTGCCTCATAAAGCCTAAGAGTAGTGTAGATGAGGTGTAATCTAATGATCTAATGATTTCATTCCAGTTACTTCAAACACTGAGGTAGTTCAAGACAAAAAGCATTAGTGATACATTTAGCAATAAATTAAGCTCAAGTACAGATAGCAAACAAAGAAGCAAAGTAAAGAAGCCATTTTCCCAGAAGCATGTGACCCAACACCAATTTGAAAGTGAAAAGGAAATACTGAACTTGGTTAGTGCCAAAATTCCATTAGAAATCAAAGTTCCAAGATACAAGAAAAAGTTCTAAGAGATCAAAGAGATAGACAGAGTAAGCCTCTTGTACTTTAAGATCATATTTCTAAATAGATGTTGCATCACTAACACTTTTGTAAAGGGGTGGAGTGCTGTTTTAAAATTTTTACTCTCATCCACACACAAAAACTTTTTAATACAAATGGTTTTAAAACATGTGTAAAGCTCAAATACTATGCTAGAAAAACCCTTACATTGTATATCACAATATGTACATTCTATATTAGAACTCCCAAAATTGAAAGAAAGGCAGTAATATTAATTTTCCCCTACCTGACAGGAAAGACTAATTCAGAGAAATCAGTTGGTCAGGAGACTCATTTGACTGAAATGGCTAATATTGCATGAACTTATGCAATCAAAGTTTATACATTATGCATTAGTTATAATACATAAAGTAAAAAAGAGTAAACATAAAGAGTAAAACAAATCCTATACCAACACACTACACCTGCATATTAAAAGCATGTCACAGCTCCCTGACTGATTTGGGTGCGTCTCACAAGATTAATAGAACCTGTTTAATTCATCACCTGAAGAGGTATTAATGTCTGAAGTCGCCATCCTGCCAGCCTCTTGCCAGCTTTTCCCAGCAAAGAAAGCACCTCAGCAGCCATGTCGAAGATGCTCCTTCATAATCTAGTCTAAGTTCCCTCCCATAACGCCTTAAGAACATCCCCAGCATGCATCAGATAATGTTTTTTTCTAGGTCATCGAGTGGCATAATTGGAATCCTATCTATAGATGTTGAAACCAGAGTTTGAAACAGGTTCGTTCCAGCTCAATCCCTTGCTGAGAATTTGCATTTCCACCCCAGATATACTGAATCACAACCTAAAACACAACATTCTGACTCAGGATATCTAGGATGGAAATGCAAATTCTCCTCAAGAGGTAATTCCTGGTTGAGAAGATATTAGCAAACGCTGCTGCCTAGAAAACTTCCGAGTTTCCAGGGTACTGTCTGTAAGCTCCTCAACACAATTGGCCAAAAATTCCTGACAATGCCTTGGGCAACTCCTACTCGTCACTTTTGTAATTTTTTTTCCCCCAGCCAAGTCTAGACAGGCTATAGGCCTAGTTTGTTGGGGTTTGTTTCTTTCTCACTTTCTATGTGTGTGTATGTATAAGCAACATTGTGATACCTGTAAGATGTGAGACAAATGGAATAAAATAACCTCACGGTCTATTTTCTCATCTGTTTCTCATCTCATTGATCAAAATTTTCAGAGATCAGACCAGAAGAGTATTTAAAGGTTTTTAAAGAGGATGGGTCAGTTGACACTAAAAAGCACAACAAAATTCCTACAATTTACCATCTGTATAATTTCATAGAATCAAGGACATATTAAATGTACTCAAATTAGAAGGCTATAGTTCCTAGACAATATAGTTCCTAGATTTCCTCACTTGACCACATACAAACTTTTGCACTGGTCAGTGTTGGCCTGAAAAATATGTTTGGGAACACAAAATCATAGTAAGGGTAATATTATGCGATTCAAATTTTAGGTGCTTTGGCACCTAAAGTACCACTTTCCCCTACAATGAGATAGATATTGGGAAATGCAATGTCCCTAGAAAGAGCTAATGATTAAATATTTTAAGGTGAGACAAATAAGAAATAATCACTAAATTACATTAATCATCCATTGTTGATGAACTATGACTGACTTATGACTATTGTCACACACTACATTAAACAGTTAATCTCTTAATCCTTAGAAAAATTCTGTAGAACACATATTACTAAGCTCTTTTACAGATGCAGAAACTAAGGCAAAGGGGAGCTGAGTAGGTTACCAAGATCACACAGCTGATAAGCCTCAGTTGCTGAAACTGGAATTTATGATTCCATTTTTTAATTCAAAGGGTATTTCAAGCATCACTTGCTCTTTTATAAGTGGCAAATTTAGAAGGTGCACAGGGTTTTCCTGTATTGCTTTTCCATATTGTGTTTTTAGCACAAATATTGGTAGGGTTTTTCCACTATTAAAAGTCAAGTTGCTCGTTAATATTGTTATTTCTTACAAAGCTGATAAGACAAATTTAGAAATTTCAAAACTTACAAAATTTCTTCTTTCAAGAAGAACACGTGACAAAAGCTTCTGTGGCAAAAGCTGCAGAAAAAAACAACATGCATTAGTTATGGTGGCATGAGAAATGAACTCACATTGGCTATGTCTGCAATAAGCTAGGAAACAAAAACATTTCAACATTTCAACAAGTGTCAATCACAATCCTAGTTGGCTAAGATGTAACCTGATTGCTATAGGTATGGGGGGGGGGGAATACATGGAGGTGGTGGAAAAGCTTCTATGTATGAAAATAAAGTTTCCAATACTGATTTAGAGATTTTTCAATACTGAATTAGAGATTTCAGTTTACAAGGCTTTCATTAAAATTCAAGGATCTGAGCAATATGTGGAGGAGGAGTTGGTTGCTTTACAAGTGACCTTGACTAGACCTGTGTACGTTTCACAATATTCCCGGAATTTACATACTGGTTTTTTCAAAACCAAAAAAATCCTGACAAGTATTCACACAGAAATACAAAACGTATTGCTCATTAAGCACTCAGGGAGGAACACCTTTGCAAAAGTACCACTTTCCCCTACAATGAGATAGATATTGGGAAATGCAATGTTTAGAAACAGTTAATATATGGTCTACTTCAAAGGTAGTACTCCCCCAGGCCCACTGCAATTATATCCATCATTTCTATCATGAATTAACAGTTTACTAAAACAGCAAGAAGCTCTGGTGGCCTAGTACCTAGTAAGGTCAAAAGGCAGGAGGTTCAAATCCACCAGCTGCTCCTTGAGAGAAAAATGGCATGATAGTAGAGAGTAGCAACTGCTTATCTATAATGTACCACTGGGTGGCGTCTGCGGCATTGGCTACCTTATTCAGATACGGAGCCAGGAGGCAGAAGTAATCAGATTCCCTTTCAGAGCTCTGATACAGCAATGGGAAAGTACAATGTCAAGTTCCTGTGTAGATCTTAAGGATGTTTATCAGAGACATCTGGAAGGTGAGTCTGTCAACATCTTTGCTTAGCCAAATGGTGAGTCAGCTTGAGCTACAGGCCACGGATTCTTAGAGGAAGAGTGAGGTCTGAATAACCTGGCAAGCTTTTAATTGTGATTAGGCTGAACCACAGGAAATTGCCAGGGGATAAAAATAAAGAAAAGGTGGATGAAGGGTGTACTATCTTTTGAAAATTCTAATTACTCGAAGGAATGTGTTTTTAGGAATACTTTTAAGAGGTCCCCCATGTACAAACAGTGGAATACAACTGTGTTATACCATCTAAAACCACAAGAGATATAACGACAGGGATCATCCAATTATACCTTTTACTGCTTAAACCAACAGCTGTCCTGACCAAAAATGGATGACTTTATTTCAGCTAATCTAATATATCATCCTTAAATTAGGCAATGATATGCAATAATTCAATCCTCCTTGAGACATCGAATGGCTGTAAAGATAAGGCAGTTTGCTTTTCTCCAAAAGCAAACCACAGATCACTTTGAAGACAATCATCTTACCATGTATTTTGAACTCTGGTGTGCCAGAGTCTAGCCAGACTCGCAAAGTTTCTAATCCATCTTTTCAGATGCTATGTTTACAAGCAGCTGCAGACTGCTTTCCTTGGGTTCCCAACCTTTTTAGTCATGACTGAATTTTTAAGCTCATTCACCAAGTTCCTGTTTCCTGAGATGTATGTGTTCAGCTTTCAGTGCATTTGAGAAGCAGAAATGAATACTCTCAGCAAAGTGGATGACTGCCATCTTAGCAGGATCAGCTTTGACGATTTTGACAGGTTTTCTTGTATGACTCCTCAATCATGGGCCCCCCAACCTTTATAACTACTTTTTATAGTTTAAGAAAATTTTAAATACACAAGGAAAATTACTATGAGGTGGAGGTCAGACATACTGTTTGTTATGTCTGGTTTTCAGGAAAAACATTATACAACATGGGGAAGCCTTGAGAACATTATGCTAGCTAAGTGAAATATGTCAAGTCACAAAAGGACAAACACTGTGTGTAACACTGTAGGACAGACATGGGGAGGTTGAGAAGGAATGGGGAAAGAGTGGCTAGATAATGAACACTGCATTAGAACAGATGAGGGGAAGAACTGTTTGAACATAATGTATTAGGCATTATATGTATGAGAACAATCTGGAACAAGGGGTGCATTGTGGGTAGGCTGAGACAGAGAGGGAAGGGGGAGAATGTGCCACAAGGAGTAAAAACACAGTCTAACTCAATATGCATTTCTCTGAACAAACCACGTTTGTTCATGTACCATCTACTTTTTTCTGGTATGTATTGTTTTTCTTCATACCTATTATAGGATTCCTGGTATTCAATCAAGCTGGAGTCAATCAACAAACTCACTCAGCATTTAAGCTACCAACAGTGAATCTACGAGCTAGTCTCCTCGTCTTACAGCCTCAGATTTCCGTTACAGGGTGGTCATGAGTCAGAAAAGACAGCAGTAGGTTGGGTTGGGTTATTTTGTGGACATGACCCACAGTACCTTTTCTTCTTGCCATGTGAGTTGGAACAGTTGGTTAACTGAAAAGGTCACAAGCTGATCATAAAAACTATATGCATGACTTTTTATTGCATCTTCAATCTTGTAAATGTACACATATTCATCAAGCTTTGGTATAGGGCCAAATGATCATGACCTTTTCCTTTGGCTTCAGGCCCACTAATTACAGATTTACATTCTTAGGATAGAATTTCAAAGTGGGAAAGTACTTAAGGACCCTGAGACAAAGGGTCATCCTACTATGTATTTAAAGATCACAAAGCCATTCCAAAGCAAGAATATTGCTGTTTTGCTTGCCTCTTTTATTACTCACACCTGAATCCCCAAAGAACTGTTATCTAACTGCATGGGTCCCTTTCGAGTCACTATTTGTCATACCTGGACATTCTGCATGCTTGTTGAAAGAATTTAACAGTTCTTTCTTTACTGTAGCTTTTCCTTACTGTAGCTTCTAGCTTAGTGTTGTGGTTTTTTACAATTGCAGAAAGAATGACTTCACAATATGAACACATTCCTCTTAAAGAAAACACTATGGGAATGTGACTAAAAGGTGCTAAGTTGCCTTATGTCAGGGGTCAATAAAGAGCCAGCTAGTAAATAGGCTTTCCAGACCATAAGTCTTTCAGACTGAACAAAGGAGAACTATGTTACAGAAATGAATACTCACTAACTTTTACCTCCAAGCCCTTCATTATATGATCACAGATGCTTCCCAAAATTCCTAAGTCACCTTTAAAGATGGAGTAAATATGCCAGCTACACTATCAGACTTATGATTCATAATTTCATAATTTTAAAAAGTATACTTGAGAACAACAAATTCGTACCTCAGATTGTTATGTGACCTCAGATTACCAGAACTCTTGATAAAGTACTACACAGTTTAGCCAAAATATTTAATTTAGAAAGTGAAACCAAAAACTGTATGTGCGTATTTAATCTTAAAATATTCATTTGAATGGTCTGTTTTGCTCACCTGGTAAAATACACATCTTTTAAAGGCACAAAAAAGGCAGCCATTTTTATAAGTTAGAACATATTTAAGAATGTGCTCTAAAACCACCAAGGTTATTTATTCAGAGGATACAGCTATCAAGTCGATTAACTTGATGGTACATAAAAATGGAATTTTAAAAGGGGAGCTCTGGTGGCCTAGAGGGTCAGCTATGAGTCAGTTCTAACTTGACAGTACAAAACAGACACTTCGGTGAGAGAGAAAAGGGAAGTTAAAAAAATATGTGTTGACATTTGGTATCTATGACATTCTCTGTAATACTTCATTTTAAGAGATAGTCTTGAATGTGAAGGGTAATTTTAAATTTTTAAATTTCCCATCACTGAAGTGAACATAAAGTAAACAGATATACTAAACAAAATGTATCCAAATAACTACCTCAAGTAACAAACAGTAACAATTCAATTAGAAAACTAAAGAGGAAATACAGATCATTCTGCTGACTGAAACTGTCAACTGGAGATCATTAAAAGACCCCATCAATTACTGGCAAGGAGGTGGAGAATGTCCATTCATCCTCTGCAGGATGATAAATAATGATAATAAAATGGTACACTCCACTATGGGAAATCCCTAACAGGCAATGAGCAAATAGTTGCACTCTTGCACATATAGCCTTGAAAAATGGAATTTTCTGTTCACAGAAAAACAATATTTATTCATTCATGATGGTCATGAAACTGGAAAGAGGCCAGATGTCCTTTGAAGGGTGAATGATTAAGTAAACATCGGTATATCCATATCATGGAATACTATCCAGAAATAAAAAGGCATACACTGTTGACATGGGATACGTTCCCTAGACAAATCTTCAGGGAATTAGTTCAAAAAGCCAAAGTTACATGTATGATTCCATTTATACTGCATTCTTGAAATGACAAAATTTGTCATGGTGCCTAGTCGCCAAGGGACAGAGGGAAGGAGAAGGCTGTGGCTGTAAAGGGGTAGCACTGGGGATCTTCATGCTGATCAAATTGTTCTGTTCCTTGATGATGACTGACTCAGAGCGCATAGCTGATCTTCCAGCAGGTTTTCCTGAGGCTATAAATCATCCAGGAGATTGCTTATCCTTTTCCCTTAGAGCAGCTGGTAGATTCCCTTACCACTAGGCCTCCAAAGCTCAATGTGAAGGTATTTGAAAAAATTTGAATAAAGGAGATTAAAATATTAACGTATTAACTTCAGCCTTTCAGTGGTAAAATGACACGTCACTGGGAGCTTCGGTGGCCTAGTGGTTAGAGAAGTTGGGCTGCAATCCTGAAGGCATGTGGTTCAAATCCACTAGCTAGCTGTTCCACGGGAGAAGTATGGACAAACTTCCTGTGAGATTCAATGCCTCTGAAAATCTGGAAGGTCCACTATGTGTTGGTTCTGACTCAAGGGTACACAACAGCAACTGTTATATAAAATGTTACCATGGACAGGGAAGAAGGGTTAGAATCTACAATAAAAATATTTTAAATTAAATAAAGTAAAAAAACAAACCCACCCCAATTCAAGGTATTCAGAGGCAGTAAAGTGCACTGGAGGATATTGCCCATCTTTCTCCCATGAAGCTGCTGGTAGATTTGAACCAACAACCTTTGGTGACAACCAAGCCCTTTCTGACTTGGCCAAAGCTTTTATTTTTGCTTCAAGCAATTGAAAGCCAAGCAAAAGAAAGGGGAGAATACCAAAGAAAATCTTTAATGAAATCTCCTTACCTTCCCCATTCGTTTATATGATTTGACTGTTATGTGCTTGCGACTTATAGCGACCCTATGTCCAACAGCTCTGAACCCTGCTCTATCCTGTGGCAACCTTACTGTCTGACACACCTACCCTCATTAACCAGTCAGAGTCAATCCATCTCATTGAGGGTCTTGCGCTCTCCCTCCACTGGTAAAGTATCAAGGTAAATTGAGTCAATGAGTCAAAGAATGAATGATGCTTGCATAATTTTTTAAAGTTCCTAGCCAACCAATAAGGTAGTCTCACAAATCACAAAAAAAAAATACTTTTACAATAAATGAAACAGTAGATTTCTAGATCATTCTGTCCAGCCACCAGGATGCTTATTCAACAGATTCCAAAGCTAATACAGGTAAGTAAGTCTTGCAAGGTTATAAAACTGGCTGGGACTGGAACCTGACTCCCAATTCATTTCTACTCAAAACACATTTTAATCTGACTCATTTTTAGAACAGGTACTGGGAGCTTTTCTCCACCTACCCCAACCTACCCTACCTAAAACATTTACATCAACTCACTTTTTCTAAATCAAATTATTGGAGCTTTTAGCTGTACCATTACCTTCTCTCATGGATTTTTTTAAAATAATTACCTCTTATACCAGGACAAGGCACTTGTCTATACAGACAGTTTACTGTTTCAGGCCCCATCTAAATGGCAGATGAGTCAATTCTTAGGAATATTGCACATCTCACACCTGAGGGTACGTTCATGTCTTACTAATCAAGCAGAATTAGACTTGTGAGGGATAACTTCCAGTTACAAGCAAGCATGCTGAAATAGGAGTTTAATCAGGCTCCATCTCCGTTACGCGGCAACATGTTACGGAGCAGGAATTCAGAGGTTCTAGAATCAAATGCTAGAAGGAACCTGTGCTCTAGTCTAACATCCTCATTTTTGCAGAGGAAATTGTAGGGTTGATTAAACCAGCAGCCAAGGAAGCAAACTGCTTACATTTTCCAAGGGATTTAAATGCCATTTTACTCTTCGTGGGCATCTCTTTCGTCGTTTCTGAGTGCGAAGACTAAACGACTAAAGCAAATCCATTTTAAGGGGGTAAGAAAAAAAAATGTCTTCGGAGGATATGCAGAAGTGATGAGGAGCAATGACGTCTTAGTTAAAATATGTAACCCCCTGACGGGGTTAGCCAATGAATCATGTTCTCCCTAGATTGTGCTGTGTTCTATCCGGCACTCAAATGAGAGGAAGAGGAAGTGAATAAAAGCTTATACTGAAATACTCGGCACTCGCTGAAAGCAAGGATGTAGGCAGAAAGACCAAGGTAAATAAGATGATGCGTCTGCTTAAACCCAGCCGCTTAAGCATACGTAAATGCAGACGCAGAGATGATGTGCGAAGCCAGAGCATCTCTCAAATTGCAGAGGGCAAGATGTTTCTAGGCACAGTGAGACCCCTCATCCCTCAGGCTACAGGGAGACTAGGGGGGCCCCAAAGGTCTGGCGAGCACTTGAGGTTCTCCGGTTACAAGAGTCCTAGCAAAGCACATTACCCTTTTCAAGAAGATGACTTCTTGCCCTCTGGGAAGCGGTGAGCAGCAGGAAGAGGCAGGCTAGGAACCCTAGGAGCCTAGACTCCAGCAAAGGGGAAGACTGAGCGACCTCGGGTATCTGCCTGTCCCTACATGGAGGTGGGGGGGGGGAAGGTGGGCAGCCCGGGCTTAAGACGGAAGGGAGCCCATTTCGGGAGCTGGAATACCCACTTCACCTTCATTCTAGTTCAGCGAGAGGCTGGCGGCCCAGCTGGCGCCAGAGATCCAGAAAACGACAGCGGAGAGAGAAGGGGGTCAGCGCCTCACCACTGGGGTTACTCACCACGTCTTCTGAGCCGGCGGCAGGAGCGATGCACTCGCGATGCTCAGGGAGAGGAGAGGTATGCTCTGGAACACCAGGAGCTGCGAATACTGCAGAAGCACCTCGCAGGCCGAAGAAAAAGGCTCAGCAGCGCGCGCGCACTAGGGAGGAGGCGGAGGCGGGGCGTGGCGAGGGGCGGTGCGAGCCCGCAAAAGACGCGCCCGGAGGGGCGGGCGGAGCGGGGGCGCGCGGTGGTGTGGCTGAGCCCGCCGAATCGCGGGCGTCCAAACACTCGGCCCACCCACACGCCCGCCTCCGCTCGCCCGGCGACGTCACTCTCTGCCAGCCCCCCCCCAGAAGACGGGGCCGGGTGGCTTCAGGCTGCTTTGGGAGCGGCACTGCGGAAGACCCCTGACGGCTAACTACTGCCAGATCTGGCTGGTAAATGCCCTCTGGGGTGTTTTAGGAAGTCCTCACCTGGATCCCAGTTCAGGGTGGTGCAAGGTGGTCCCAAACTCGCACCTGTGCCTAGTTCCTATGTCTCC
This sequence comes from Elephantulus edwardii, assembly GCF_000299155.1. NCBI lineage: Eukaryota > Metazoa > Chordata > Mammalia > Macroscelidea > Macroscelididae > Elephantulus > Elephantulus edwardii. The sequence goes on from NW_006399833.1 coordinate 7,143,347, forward strand.
ACCCGAGGATGAAAGTTACCCTCAGGTCATGCTCCAGCTGCCCTTTAGAGATACTCATCTTTGGACTCCTCAGCCCTTCCCTTGGATAGCGATCTCAATACCACTCCTTAACCTTTTACTGCGCTAGGACCACCACTCCCTCTTCACTAAAGATATGACTCAGGGCTTTCTCCTTGATGCCTTTCGCTTACATGCTGGTTGCTGTTAGATGTTTTTGAGACGAGTACAAATCCTTAAGGGCCCTGTGAGCAATGGATCTGAACCCGGTCCTGTCCTGTGCCATCCTTATCATCTCTGACATGTTCCAAGCCATTGATGCAGTCACTGTGTCAGACCAACTGCTAGAATGGCAAGAGTCCACACTGCAAAAGGAAGAGTCATAGCAATGTTGTGATATTTACTGGTCCTGGTGGTTTGATTATGAGCCAGCTCTCTCAATTCTGTTCCCAAGATCCAAGACATGGCTCTGTTAAAAATAAAATTCCGGTGAACTGTCTCAAGACTTCAAAAGACACAGACCGTAATTGCAAATGAGATACTACAAGCTGCCAAGTATATACTACCAAATTAAGTCATGTTCCAATAATATTCCAGTGCCCTGATGCATAATGGTGGCCTAGCTGCTGCTTCCTGCTGGTAGTGGACATTTATTTCACTTTACCTCAGGTGACTCTTATTTTCCGTGAAAATTTTATTACCGAACAAATTGCTGGTTTCCATTTCCACAGGAAACGTGTGTGTAAAGGAAGCAGCCCTAGTGGCACAGTGGTTAAAGTGCTCAGCTGCTAACTGAAAGGTTGGAACCCACTGGCTGGTCTTGTAAAAATTTACAACCTTAGAAATGCTCGGAGGCAGTTCTAGTCTGTCCTATAAGGTCGCTATGAGTCAGGATGACCTCTACCACATTGAGATTAGCTTTAGTGACATTGGTTAAGCACACAGCTGCAAACAATTCCTAAAATAATAATAGTTTTAGAATAAGAAACCACTACCATGGAGTGGAATCATAGTACCCTCCATCAGTTTATCAGGCTGTAGCTGTTTAATGGAAGAGATTGTTTATCTTTCTCCTGGGGACAGAGTGACTGGCTGATGGACTTGAACCTCTACCCTTTGGGTTTGCAGCCAACACACAACACACTATCCCACTGTTACTTGCTTTCTAGTCAGAACTAGTGCATGTTGTACAGCCTTTGAGTTGGCCCCTTACCAGTAGGCCACCAGAGCTCCCTACTAGCCCACTGTTGGGTACCGGCATCAGAACCGATCCAAAGCTGATCCTCCAGCAGGATTTCAGAGTCAGTAAATCCCTGGGGAGAAGACTGCCCATCTTCCTCCCATGGAGCAGCTAGTAGGTTCGAACTACATACCTTTGCGTTGACAGCATACCTCCTAACCCATTAAGCCACCAGAGCTTTCTGTTAGCCCACTAAGAATTCTTTTTTTTA
>NW_006399833.1:7146340-7147979 GCF_000299155.1 Elephantulus edwardii
GTAGTAGGATTTGAAATCAGGGAGAGAGAGATGCCTCCTACATTTTTTCTATTTTTAAGGAGTGCTTTGCTTATTCGGTAGCCCACTAAGAATTCTTAACCATTCATATTCCTCCTGACAAAAAAAGGCCTGAAATTCTGCCATTATCAAGTTTCACCTCCTCATTGCCATCCAATTGGGACTGACTCATAGCTGACCTTTCAGTGGTTTTATAGAGGCTGTAAATCACACAAGAAGAGATTGCTCATCTTCTACAGCCGGCTGGTGGTCTTCAATCAGCAGCACAACACCCTACTACTAGGGTAAAGAGTACTAACTTACTGCCTTTCAGTAGGAACTGACTCATAGCTGACCTTCCAGTCAATTTTCAGAGGCTGTAAATCACACAGGAGGAGATTGTCATCTTTCTTCCATGGAGCTGCTAGTAGATTTCCATGACCGGAAAGACACCATCTTTTTTTTTTTTTTTACATGTAACTTATTTATTGATCGATGGTTACATTCAACTATTGCTTTTTAAAAAAAATTATTAAATTTAAAGAACATTTACAGAGATTTTTGGATTCCCATTCATTCATTGTTGCACTTTTTTTCTCTACCCCCTCCCCTCCAGTTCGCTCCTCTCTTCGAAAAGCAAAAGATAAACTCCTTCATTGGTATACAATCCCCCCCCCGCCATGAATGCACTCCACTATGCAACCTTAATTCTGGATTCCTGTGATAACCATAATACCCTATCATATATCGCGTTTAAACTGTTCTCTCCCTCATCTGTTTCAATGCAGTATACATAATCTACAGGCTTGTTCATTCTTTTGTCAGTCAATGGTACATTCAATACTCTTCACTGACGCCACAATTCAAAGACAGTAATTCTTCAGTCTTCCTTATTTATTGTCCAGTTTTCACTTGTGTGTGAAACAATTTTGAAAATGGCTTGAGTCTGGTCTTCAAATGGACATCCCTGCTCTTTGACACTTTAAAGTGGTCCTTGACAGTAGAGTTGCCCAATATAACATATCTCAATTTCTGGACTTCTACTTCCATGGGTGTTGGTTACGGATCCAAGTAAAATGAAATCCTCGATAAATTCAATCTTTTTTCAGATTATCATGATGCTATGTATTGGGCCACTTGTGAGGATTTTGACTGTCTTCCTGCTGAGGTATAATTCATGCTGAAGACTACAGCTTTTATATCTTCTCCAGTTCAAATATTTTTGTTTTCAGCTAACAAGGTTGTACCACCTTCATGTTGTAGGTTGGTGATAGGTTTTCCTCCAATGCTGATGCCACATATTTCTTCATAGAGTCCAATTTCTGGACTAGTCCGATGGCTGAAATTGGCATTCCTTGCATTGATATCCACATAGTTGAACACCTTTCCATAGTCAATAAAACATACATGAACGTTTTTCTCTTCAGTCATGATACATACACCTGATGTCAATAATGTCACTGGTTCTACATCTTCTTCTGAGTCCAGGTTGTATTTCTGGCAGTTCCCTGCTCCAACAATTTTAAAAATTATCTTCAGTTCACCAAAGACGACATTCAGATGGCTAACAAGCACATGAAGAAATGCTCAAAATCCCTAGCCCTAAGAGAGATGCAAATTAAAACAACTATGAGATATCATC